>NC_142546.1:13767500-14065000 GCF_056151865.1 Erythranthe guttata | reverse complement strand
GTAAATTCAAGAATAATCAATCATAATCATTATAACCAAACATCAATTTAATTTATTTAGTATTAATAATCCTTCATACCAAATGTGATTTTTTTTCCTATTAAATAGTGGTGAATAGTGCAATAATCAATAATCAATCATGTGTATATAATCTCATCCTATTATTAGCATTAGTATTAGCACTAGTATTAGCATTAGTAATGGTAATGATAATGATAATAATTGGTATTGCTATAGGTATTGATAATGATAATGGCAATGGTAATAGTATTGGTATTGGTGATGGGTAATGGTCATGGTTATGTTAATGCAAATGGTATTGGTATTGATGATGGTAATGGTACTGGTATTCATTACTTACACAATACAAAATATATTTTTTATTTTATTTTATTTTTCTACTACTTTATATTGCATATAATTGATCTTACTATTTCGATAAGTTTTTTTTAAAATCAAATATTTATTTTTACGATGAATACCCCGTGCAACGCACGGGTGAAGGACTAGTAATTAATAAAAAGGGTACATTACAACCATCCCCTGAGATATGGTCAATTTACGAAAAAAGTCTCTCTTGTTTGGATAATTACATTTACCCCTGAACTATGATTTTTTCTTACACCTCCACCATTGTGGTGTCAAATTCAACATAATCATCTAGTTTTCGTGGAATGTGCTCTAGTTTGTACTCGTTTTGTGTAAGGTTCTGATGCACCACAATCTGATATTTACAAGTCAAAAAACACAAATTATGATCATCTTGCTTCAAATGTAGATTCCGAATGGGATAAAACGGGTACAAAAGTGATAATATTCCATATAAAAAAAAAAAAAAAAAAAAAGTTGGCTCAGCAGCGCCGAATTTTCCATCTGAAGATAGTGAAAGCAACGGACCCAACCGTATGCGGTGGCGCGCATATCATCACAGCCAATGCACCAGCCGGGAATCGAACCCGGGTCTGTACCGTGGCAGGGTACTATTCTACCACTAGACCACTGGTGCTTGTTGTCTTCCAATCACATTGCAAACCATATAATCCCTTTTCTATTACAAATTCAAATTGAGTCAATTTATTTATTTAAAAAATTGGTCTTATTATATCCATTACAGCTCACTCACAGTATACTACCAGAAAGCAAAAATGTCTTCTCCACTGCCTTCTCGCCTCCTCCATCTCCCCTCCAAACCACCGCCGCCGCCGGCGAATTCCGCCACCACACTCCTCCACTTCCCCCTAGACCGGCACTATGCTTCACCCACCAGAATTTCCCGGTTCAAGTGCTCCGCAGGTGAACCCGGTTTCTTCACCAAACTCGGCCGATTAATCAAAGAAAAAGCCAAGAGCGATGTGGAGAAAATCTTCTCCGGATTTTCAAAAACACGTGACAATTTAGCCGTTATCGATGAGCTCCTCCTTTACTGGAATCTCTCCGATACCGATAGGGTTTTGGATGAACTCGAAGAGGTTCCACATTTTTTTTAAATAATTTGATTAATTTATTTTGTGTTTTTCTTTATTCAAAATTAGGTTGCCAAATATATATGATTTTATTTATTCAAATTGTTATATAGTAGAACCTCGATAAATTAATAACCTCGTTTCTCTCGGAACATGTTAAATTATTAACTCGATAATTTAATAATTCGCTAAATTAATAGAATTTTCCAAGTCCCGACTGTATTAATTTATAAAGGGTTAACTGTATTTATTATTCATGGACTGATTTGTTTTACATTAAATAAATATATGAATCATTGATATATTCTCTCTCTTTTGTAATGCCAGGCATTACTCGTTGCCGATTTCGGGCCGAGGATTACTATCAAAATCGTGGATATATTGAGAGAAGATATATACTCTGGCAAGCTCAAATCCGGGAGTGAAATCAAAGTAATTGTTCGAACTATATTCTATACGCTGTATCATTTTTTTTTTGTTGATTATGCAATGTTCGTTATTCGACATCGAAATTGAGTTGAATTATAGCCTGTGGTGGTGTTTTTAGGATGCTTTAAAGAGGAGCATATTGAATTTGTTAACGGCTAAGGGACTTAAAACGGAGTTGCAGTTGGGATTCAGGTTATAATTAATTCGAAATAAATTGTTATGTATTTTGAATATTATATTAAGTTGCTAAAATAATTATTTTTTTCACTAGGAAACCAGCTGTTATTATGATCGTAGGTGTCAATGGGGGTGGTAAGACTACTTCCCTCGGTAAGTACATCTTTATGATGCCCGTTTAATAAAAAAAATCTCGTTCTTCTTTTTTATTTTTATTTTTTTTTAATTTTTTTTCTGCGTTGGAGTTAGTGATCAAGTATCTAAAGTTAATATGTGATGTGATATTTACTGGAATTTTTAATTTTTTTTCACAATGGCAGGAAAATTGGCGCATAGATTTAAGAAAGAAGGGACCAAGGTGAGGTTATATTCCGATTTTTCTTGGTAATCGCATGGTGGATAGCTTATTTTGTTTTTGCGGTTGTTGTTTGACAAGCGTAGGGGTGGAAATCGGAAGTGGAATTTCCGAATTCTCCCGATTCTGATATGAATATTTCCGATTTTGGAAGAATATTTTTCATTCTTAATTTCCGAAAGTTCCAATTTCCTACTATTCCAAAAAAATATTAATTTTTAATTTCAGTTCGATCTGAATTTCCAAAAATTTTGATTTTTTTTCTTCGAAAATGACACTTATAATATCGATATTATTATGTGTATTCTATATTTTAGGTGACACCAAAATTGAAAATTCCGAATTCCGGCGAATCCTGTTCGAAAATTTCCGATTTTGGAACAAGTTTCTTCTTTCCAATTTCATATTTGTATATTAGGTATTATTGGCAGCAGGAGATACATTTAGGGCAGCTGCAAGCGATCAATTAGAGATATGGGCAGAAAGAACGAATTGTGAGATTGTTGTAGCTGAAAAGGAAAATGAAAAAGCAGCTACAGGTAAAAAAAAAATATCGGCCATACAAAAACGTGAAAATTTTGAATGATGTAAATGTTGATTCTATAACACGCGATTTTGAAGTTTTTTTTATGAGTAGTTCTTTTACAGGCTGTGAAAAGAGGAAAAGTAGAAGGTTATGATGTTGTTTTATGCGACACATCTGGACGTAAGTTTCATCATTTACTCGTTTTTTAAAAATAAAAAAATAATAATAATTTGATGCTTTTTGCCACTTAATATTTTTTTTCGTTCTTGCCTCTTCGTTATTAACAGGTTTGCACACTAATTACAGCCTTATGGAAGAATTGGTCGCATGCAAGAAAGCTATCGGGAAAGTTGTTCCTCGTGCACCCAACGTTAGCTCTCTCTCTCTCCTTTTTCTATATGTATGTATGTACGTATATATATATATATATATATATATATATATATATATATGTATAATGATATTGGTTCGACAATTTCGGCAGGAAATCTTGCAAGTACTGGATGGAACAACGGGTCTAAACATGCTTCCACAAGCAAGGGAATTTAATGATGTAATAAATCTTGCTTGCTGTACCGCTCGTTATTTATACTTCGAAAAAACTTTTCATACCCCGTATTTTTTTTTTCTATCGAGACTAAGGATTCTTAATAGTTAATGTTTAATGGCAGGTCGTTGGAGTGACTGGTTTGATTTTGACGAAACTCGATGGCACCGCCAGAGGTGGCTGTGTGGTATATATCTTCACAAATTTCAATTTTTCGTATCTTCGTTAACTCATTTATTTTAGTGATTTTTTCAAACTCAATAATCTCGTAAAATCTCCAATTCGGACATTTTTTTTACTAACAGGTAAGTGTAGTTGATGAGCTGGGGATTCCCGTGAAATTTGTCGGTGTTGGAGAAGGTGTCGAAGATCTCCAACCATTCGATGCCGAAGCTTTCGTTAATGCAATATTTCCGTGAAATTTGTCGCCATATTTTTAACAAGCACTTTTCAAAAGTATGCACTGCTTAAATCTTCTCTTTCTCAAAGTCTTCGATTTTTCCTCTTTTTTTTTCTATAGATTACATCCTTTTTTTTCTTTTCTTTTTTTTTTACGCAGGTTATTGACTTCGACCCCGACGTGATAGTTCCTCGGAGAATCTGTACTGGAAGAATCCGACTGTTGAAATATAGCTACGAGCAGATTAAAATGATTTTTGTTTTTGCCTAAGATTAATTCTTTCGTTAATTTCGAGATATTTTCGATTTGTAATGATCGTCGCATAGAAGAAAGAAACGAAAAAAGATGAATGTTGCAACATATAATTCAGCTCCATATTTTTTTTTCAAGAATATCCAAATATATATATAGAAACTATTCATTATCTTGAGATATATTTCTCACAAACTCGAAACAGGCATGTTGTAGAACGTGGCGCGAGTCAAGAACGCCAGCTGTCCCGATTTCTTAAGTCGGAAATTTACTGCAACTACTGTCAAATTTCTCCCACTCCTTACCACAGATCCATCAACAATTACTTCTGCCTGTAAAAATACAGCTTAAAAAAAAAGTCAGAAAACGAAAATATTCAGACAAGATTTGCCATTCATTACTATGTCACAGTTTAACCTTAAAACGACTGTCCAAAACGAAAACATTATTGCATTGGATTTACTGAATTGAATTTCACATTTTAGCGATGAATCTAAATCACGATTATGCTGCAAAAGAACATCTTTAACGATAAATGTAGAAAAAAAAAAAAAAAAAAGGAAACCTTATGTGGAGCAGCAGAGAGATAAGAGAGGCTGAGTTCTCCAAGGAAGAGATCTTTGTCTTTTCCGACAACTGTTCTAGCACACGCGATTGCAACTCTCTCAGCTACAGCTCCGACTGCACCTCCATGCATTCCGCCGTAACCGTTCTGATTTTTATAAAATAATTAAATAAAATGAAATTCACCATCAACTAAGTTGAAATATGGCTAAATATATTGAAAATAATCCGTACTTGATGCTTCTGTTTTTCTTTTTTTTTTCAAATTGAAATTAGTAAGGAAGTAAAAAAACGAGGATAGAAATTGGATAAAACGAGCTACCTAATTTAACGAACTGAATCATTATCAACGAGACAGGCTGTGGTTTAGGAGCAGAAAAAAAATCGCATAAAATGAGTTAAGCCATGATTTTTTTTCTTTCTTTCTTCGATTCTTCTAGAACAATCTTTACGAGAATCGCAAAGAAATCCACACATACAACATAGTATATACTCTAAATTACCTCAATTGTGATACAACTACTTTCTTCGGAATATGTTTTAAATGGCAATATAGTATATACTCTAAATTACCTCAATAACTACAACAAAAGATATATTAATAGAACATCAAAATATTATAGGGTAAATTACGGTCACCCCGTCAGGTGAGTTTTTAAATTACGAAAAATATCCCTTTTGTTTGGGTAATTACAACCATCGCCCTCAACTATGAATCTTCTTACACGTCCACCCTCGTAGTATCAAATTCAACAAAATCTTCTAGATTCTATGGAATGTTCTCTAGTTGTATTTGCTTATGCACCACAATCAGATGTTTACAAGTCAAGAGATACATCGATCATCTTGCTTCAAAATGTGGAGCTCGAATGGGGTAAGATACGTAGATAATATTCCACTTAATTTAGAAGATTCCACTAAATTTGACACTGCAGTAATTGACGTAGAAAAAAATTCATAGTTGAGTGAGGCGGTTATAATTACCAAACGTGAGGGGTATTTTCGTAATTTTACATTACGAAAGTGAAAAACTCATAGAGAAGCCCTAATTTACCCAAAAGTGAAAAACTTAAATAAACATTGCTTCTTCCAAACACCAAATAAAAGGGGGTTTTTTGTCCTTACCAGAATTGGAGGTTTAACATTAAGATGGCAAGAAATTTGGCCCCTTTGAATGGAGATCACTTTAAGAACTCCACCCACAAGATTCGAGAAGGAATCCTTCACGTTATGCTCTGGTTTGATCTTCTGATTGACACCCACACGATTCAGAAATTGGCCGATTTCTTCGCGGATTTCTGGAGGAATATCTTCCGCCACTGCGGCGGCGGCGGCGGCGGCGGCGGCCGGAGTTTCTTTGGTGGCGGCCATGGTTTTCTGCGATCAATTAGAAGAGCTTTTTTTTCTTTTCTGTGATTCTTCCTTTGCTGTGGTTGGTTGGTTCAGTCGAGGGGGACTAGTACGATTATGACAAATAGGACAGGGCCGGCATGTAATAAATGTTCTATTTTATAAGTTTTTTTAATTCAATTTTATTTTTTATATTTATTTCAAAATTCCAACATTTGCAAAATCACATCTATAAATAATATTTATTTATGTTACCGATGATATTAGAATTAGATCATATGATCTAGTTGAATTAGGATGAACGGGAAAACTAAGTTAACCAGTGGCTCATGAGCTTGAGTGTAGATTACAAAAGTCGTAGAGAAAATACGTTCGAATATTGAACTTAACTCAATAAATGATTTAAAATATTTATATATACCTCAGTTGATTGAGCTGAAGTTAATTAATTGAGACACAAACCTTATCTGCAGGTGATTGTAATAATCTTCAAAGTTGGACTCGTGGCTCAATAGATTAAGAAATTGTAGGTGCGTTGGGTATTATTAGGTTTAGCTGGTTTGTTTAGACTAAACTAATGATAATTCAACTTGCTTACATGAATCAAAATAACATGATTAAGTCCAGCCTAATATGTACAAAATAAAATAAAATAAATTTATCAATTTGTGCTTCACACGTATTTAATATAATTTTAAGAAAATAAAATACGATGATCAACACGATTCAATTTCCTTGACTCGAATCTACCCACATTTAATAGTCAGACGTTACAAATTAAAGTAAATTGAAAATAAAACATCAAAATCACCAAGTATTTAAAATGTTTCAAAGTATGAAGTCAAACCAATCAGAAATTCAGAATCTTGTCTATAACATTAAAGAATGAGATTGTATGGGTCCTGACAACCTTAAACCAGCTCTTTAACACCTTCCTCATTGTATATGTTTCAATCTTTCATCACACAAAGATCACCATCTCTCTCTCTCTCTCTCTCTCTCTCTCTCTCTCTCTCTCTCTCTCTCTCTCTCTCTCTCTCTCTCTCTCTCTCTGTGTGTGTAAATCTCTCTCTCTCTAACTCGAATTCGAGGATGGCACAGGGAACGCTTGAAGTTCTTCTTGTTAGCGCGAAAAGACTTGATAACACAGATTTCTTATGTATGTACCGTTTAATTTCTCTTCCATCACATCAACTTTTTTTCTCATTTCGTGTGTGTGTGTGTGTGTTTTCATGATCTTTCTTATTTTCAGTTTGTTGGGAATTCAAGATATGTGGTTTTATTCGACAGGATCGGAACATATATAGTTGACTTCAAATTATTTTATTTTTCTATAAAATTTACGATAAACCGATGGAATTCTAATGATTCAGATGCTTGTGATCTTCCCGTTTCGACAAAAGGATCATCCCTCGAGATTAAAATATATAAAACAAAAAAGAAGAAAAAAACATTAGCATTTTGTTTGTCTTTCCAATCACAGAGAAATCAATTTTAGTATCCAATTTAATTATCAACCGAAACTCTTTGACTTTGGATTGGCAGCTGGAATCGAGCCGTATGCGATTCTCACTTGCAGAACTCAAGAGAAGAAAAGCAGTATTGCATCAGGTGCCTTTTCTTTCTTTCTTTCTTTCTTTCTTTTTTGTTTTTTGATTGACAAATGATCATTTTATTATATATATAACAGGCGAAGGAACTTCGCCTGATTGGAACGAGACTTTCTTGTTCACCATCTCTGGCGGTGTTACCGAGTTGAAGATCAAGATTATGGATAAGGACACTTTTACATCGGACGACTTTCTTGGAGAAGCAACGTAAGAATATAAATTTTCTTGTTTACACGAATATTCGATTAATTTCCTTAACATAAAATTATGGCTTTGCCACTGTATATATGGTTTGCTTCGACTAAATTCTTGTTCACATGATTGATTAATTTTCGTTGAATTTTGTTGGAATATTGTAGGATTCCGCTAGAACCGGCGTTTTATGAAGAGAGAGTTCCACCGATGTCGTACAATGTGGTCAAGGATGAGAAATACTGTGGAGAGATTAAAGTTGGCCTCAAATTCACTCATCAGGTTATAAAACAAAATACCATAATTATATTCTCGTAGTATTTTTGTGGGCAAAATTACAGTTTTCATCTCTCAAATTTGCACTGATTTCACATTTGGTCCTCAATGTTCATAAAAAACACATTTAGTCCCTCATATTTTAAAAATTCAACACTTTAAGTCATTTCCGTCAATTTTCCTTTAGTACTAACGGAATGAAGCTTTTGCCCATCACTTCCTTAACTGACGAATTAACGGTAAATTGACAGAAATGACCAAAAGTGTTAAATTATTGTAACATGAGGGACCAAATGTGTTTTTTGTGAACATGGAGACCAAATGTGAAATGGGAGCAAACTTGAAGAGTATAAACTGTAATTTTCCCTTTTTTGTCAGTTATATGCTTGTTATGCTTGTACTTTGTGATGTGTTGTGTTTGTACATTGGTGCCTCGTACTAATGAAGTGGTTTTGATTGCAGGAAAGCAGAGAAGGGGAATTTGCAGAGGAGGAGAACTTGGGAGGATGGAAACAATCTTCTGTTGATTATTAATGTTTGTGATTAAGCTTGTTAATTACAACTTGTGAGAAGTTACTTCTTTTTTTTAATCAGTTCTTGAACCTTAATTTACATGTCTGATTTGTGAGAGATTTCAAGATTATGTGCCATTGTTGATTTGTTTCTGGGGCCGAGTTTTATTAGCTCCCCCAATTCATAACCCGTCTCTAGGGGATTTCGAGTTTTTTTCTCTCCTATGATTGTATATGAGATTATAGGATTTATTTAGTAGTATTATTGTAGGATCTTTTCACTGTGTTCGTAGAACATTTTTGAGTATTTTCTGAAATATGAAATATACAAAGATTGATTGCACACCATGGTATTAAGATCGATCTCGATCTTTCATTAATGAGTCAGTGAAAAAATCCCTCACTTCATCTTTGTAATTCATATGCACACAACTTTCACCATTAATTTATATACACCAAATTTCATCCGAATTGAACAAGTCAACCCATTTCTAATTAAATCATCAGTAAATTTGTTACTAGACTATGATTTTTATTGAAACCCGACAGTGATATTATAAAATGAAAGAAAAGATTGGTAAAAGATATAGCAATTCAGGGTGGATTAACTCTGGATAGATTATTAGTTCAGACATTCCAATACAAATAATGGATGAAATCTTCTACAATCTGGCAGTGAGACCATATTCGGAAACTGAAACGCAGCAATTCGGTTGGCACAGCTTCCACAAGCAAATTCTAAACTCTACTATTTTGGCAGTTTCATTGATCAACAAACTCCGAATGAATTATTTTTGTCTGTGTCAGTAATTTCTAACAAACGGAATGAATTATTTTTGTTTGTGTGCCCTAATTGCTAACAAACGGCAAGTCAAAGGAGGAGATCCGAAGGATTTAAATTCTGAAATAATACTTTGACCATTTAATTCATATGCACACAACTTTTGTCAGAGTGAACCCATTTATATTTAAATTGTTAGTAAATTTGTTAGTATGATTTTTTTTTAAACGAGAATTCGGTAAAGTTGAAAGAAATTCAAAGTGATTAATCATTCTAATTCTCAGATTTTTATTACTGATAACAATTCAATTGTAACAATATACTCTCTTATAAATTTATTTTATTAGTTTGACACATCTGACAAACAAACAACAATCATCAAAATTATCAAATGCTCTCGTGAAGAACAGTTTCATCCCAATATACCACCTAAACCTAACAAAATTACAATTAGTCTTCGATGGCAGCTTCCACCAACCAATTGGTATAAACTAAATATCGACGGCTCAGCCCTCATGAACCCCGGAAAAGCTGGCATAGGCGGTATTATCAGAGATAATACAGGAGCATTTATACTGGCATTTGCAAAGAATATTGGGCATACTACTAATTATTCAGCAGAAATGTGGGCTCTATACTTTGGGTTTAAAAAAAAGCAAAAGATATTGATATAAATCGACTTGTTATTGGCACCGACTCATCTTTTCTTCTCTCTTGTCAAAGAAGGAAGCTCCTCCCAACAGCTCTTCTGAAGAACTTTCGTGGAATAATGTCTGAATTCTCAGAAGTGGTGGTTAACTTTTGCTATCGGGAACTTAACAGTGTAGCGGATGTATTAGCTAAATTGGGGTCATCCTTAGCTACGGATGAAATTTTGTTGTACGATAGTTGCCCCAGTTTTTTAGATTATCATATGTATCAGGACCTTTTCTCAGTGTACTCTCGTAGAACATCTAATCCTTGTAACTGCACTATGGTTTTAAGTTTTTAATATAATTATCGTTTGTTCATGTTAAAAGAAAAAAAACAATCATCAATATTGTCAAAATGGACAACTTTAATCGAAAGGGTGAAAATTGTAAAATAGCTTAACATTTTTTTATTGTTTTTTTGATGGCTTCATCAAATTTCATCCAGAAATCTAATGAATTTTGTAACAGTATACACGGAACCATCCAAGAAAGAGAGGTTTAGTTATAGTCATATTTATGACTCTTCTCATTATCTCAAGAACTAATGATGATACATTTTGGAAGTTACATATGTATAACTTCCAAATTGTATCATTCGCTATCTAAGAGGAGGTTTAGGTTAAATTAAAGTCATAAATTTATGAGATTTTATATGAAATCATTTGAAAATTTCACAAATTCGGCAACGTTGGGAAAGGAAGAAGTTTCCTTCAAATTGGATGTTTCTCATCTTATACGAGACAACTACATCATAAACAACTACCTAACGAAGAAAATCGTACCTTTTTTTATAAGAACCTCCAAAACTACGAACTACCTTCGGCCACCAGCGTCAGTTTGACACCTTCTGTGTAAGGAGTTGGAGAAATTCCTGTCGCCTGAATCAGCTTACCGATGTCCATGGAAATATCAGAAGGGGATTTCACACCACGATCGACCTAAAAACTCGGAAAAAAAGATATGGATACTGTTGGAAGGGATTTATTTGAGTAGTATATATATTTATATATAGGCAGAAGTCTTTCTAGAAAAATACCGATGACGAAGGCACCGGTTTAATCAACGAGGTACTATAACCTCTAACAAGTGCAACAGCCTCAGCCATTTGAACCCGCGAAACCCTATCTGGTCCGCCGACATTTAGAAGCAACTGGACTTGCTTACCCTCTGCAAATGCATCATCTCAATACGAAAATAAAAATTGTAAGAAAATAAAAACTAACTAAAATTTTGCAGCAAGAAATAAGGCCAACCCGAGATCCATTGATTAGTGAGGAACTGTATGATAGAAACAAGATCCTTTACAAATACAGGGCAACGAAACTCATCGTTAAAGAAATTCATCGTCTCTCCCTTAGCAAGGGCACCATCCATCCACTGCACCAGAAACTTCTAGATTATTCTAGAATCCCAAGAAACAATGCAGATGAGGATGAAAAATAACTGAAATAGATTATTCTAGATTATTCAATCTGAGAGGCTGAGTAAATGGAGCTTCAATTACGGCAGTTGCTCTTTCATGGAGATTCAATTTACTTCAAAGCAGTTATTAAGTTACTAAAGTACGAGAAAGTAGCACGTATATATACCTGGATCGGAAGTGATTTAGGAACAGGGGAGATAGTTTGTGGTCCGTATATTATACTGCTTCTCAAAATCGCAAAGTTTTGGCAGTTATTCGATACGAAACGCTCCGCTTCAACTTTGGATTTCCCGTAAACATTCACGGGAACAGCCTCATCTTCTTCTTTGTAGAAGGACTTTGTCCCTTCATAAACTACAGAAATATCCAAATCATTTTCAAGACTGCGAATCAAAGAAAAAATCTTATTTCTTTCGACTACAGCGAAGCCAATAAATAGACTCGTATAAGAAAACAAACCACCATTTTTTTTTGCGGTGTCTATACCGACTGAAAGATCTCAAAAACGTAAAACAACAAGACGAGAAAATGAAGGTGAACGTACGACTAAGTAGAGTATAAATTCCTAAACGAACCTTGATCGGTTGACAAATGAATCAGAAGAGTAGCATCTCCGAAGCTAGATAGCCACTTCACGAGAGACGTAGGAACATTTACAGACATGGCTGCTTCCGGATCCGATTCGCACACGCGTGGGACGGAAAGCGCAGCGCAATTTATCACCACGTCGGGCTAAAAATCAGATACAGCTATTACAATTTACGAATAAAGCCCGAAATCTTCCATGAACTATATTTGCAATTGATTAATCTAATCATGTGAATAACAAAATCTTCGAAAATTTGGTATCGAAACATGTTTCTAATTTCCCGCAAATTTCTACCATATTCAGATTAGGAATCACCTAAAAATTATACGAATCTTGAATGAAAACACCACCAATTGCATTTGCATACAAAATACAAAATCAATTGCATAAATTGAAGAAATAAGCTCAGTCACTAAAAAAAATTAAGTATTAGTTGCTGAAATGGGGAAATTGAAACCTGTCCGAAAGCGTCGGAGATGGCACTGAGGCCGTCGCCGGTGCGTAGATCGACGTGGAAAGGGAGAGCGTGAGGAACGGCATTGAGAAGCGCGTGAGGTGGAGGAACGGAGTGATGCGTGAATGCGAGTGAGAGGGTGGAATTTGCAACTGGATCGTCGGCGAAAGATTGCAGAAGGTGCTGCCCCAAGTAGCCTGTGCCTCCCACTATCACCACTCGCTTCTTCCTCATTTTTTAGAGAGAGAAAGGGAGAGGAGAGAGAGAGAGAGAGAGAGAGAAATGTTTCTGCCGACGTCATCAGCCTCAACTTTCATTCACTGAATCGCATTTCAAACCGGCGCTTTTGAAATTTTCTTGTTTTTAAATTCCACTTCCGTTTAAACAAATAGAAATTGGAGTGAAGTGATCCAAAATTAGAAATTGGAGTGAAGTGATCCAAAATTGAATTATTTTTAGAATTGGCGGGATGTGAAAATTCTTAATACATTATTATATTTGATATTATTAGTATAATCTTCGAAAGAAAAAAAAAAGTCGAATTTTTCGGAAAATCATTAAATTTAAAATTGGATCGAAAATTGAAATCTAATATGTTTTCCAATGTCGTTCGGAAAAAAAATCGAAAAAACAGATATCGGACTTTCAGAATTCGGAATGCAAATTTTCGGTACGAGATAAGCTAAATTTTAAATTTTAGTATTTCTATGATTTTCTTACTTCTATTTTCGTTTTCTTTTTCTCACCACAAATTTGACTTGATTTCTTGATTTTTTAGATGGCTACTAGAGTGGCGGGCTACAAATGTGGATACGATTTCTCAATACTCTCATCGTACGACTACGGATAGACACCTGGTTTAGAGAGAACCATCATCTTCCGGATCAAGACCACCTGCATCATGAACGCAATCAACATTGGAGATCAAATCATCGACTCGAAGGTAGTAGATATTCACTAGTAGAAAACCGGCCACAGGCGACGAAAAATTGCGACGAAAATAGGACACTTGCGACGAAATTAGGAAGATTGCGACGATTCCAGTTTCGTCGCATTGGGGGTCCAAATTCGACGCCAATGATCCCGTCGCAAAGGCTGCGACGAACTCGAGATCTCGTCGCTATTGGGGCGACGAATTACATTTTCGTCGCTCAAAGTCGATTTTATATAATAAATTAGATTTTTTTGTTTGCGACATTTATATCTACACTATCGTCGCCGTGTGTGCGACGTTTTTATTGTTCATCACAACGTAAAATTTTCAACAAAATAAAATAATATTATTTTGGCGACGAAATCCATATATCGTCGCAAAGTTTTGCGACTATATTTCTCTGTTCGTCGCCAATTTTTGCGACGAATTTGAACTATTCGTCGCAATATTTAATTCTACCAAAACAAGATATACGACGAAATATAGTACATCGACGTATTTTAGTTGCGACGAAAATGATTATATTCGTCGCAAATGTTACTGTACAGTTTTATATATATATATATATATATATATATATATATATATATATATATATATATATATATATTATTCTATGTAATAAATTACCTGTAAATAATTATTAACTTCACTAAAACAATTGAACTACTAAATTAAATTACATAGCAGTTTTAAAATTGAAGTCTACATAAAAACTAGAATCTAGAATCTAGAATTATATAAAAACTTGGAAAAATATTGTAGTCTGTCTGAAAACGTCTTTTCGTTCATCTTGCCTCGAGATTTAATTTTGTAGAATTCCATCACGAATGAAAGATTAGAATTTTCTTGGCATCCATCATATAGAGGGATACACCACTCTTCAATGAGTTTACGAAAATCATCAACTTCCGGTGTGGATTCTTCCAATGATTCGTGTTGATCAGGATGAATACATGCTTGCAACAATTCTTCCAGGTTCTCACGACCGCTCGCACCACCATCAGTTTCATTCACCTCTTCAACTTCAGAAATTCTGAAATCAGCAGCTTCATTTGTTTCACAAACCTGATGCCCGAGACGACATTCTTCCTCAGAATCTAGGTGCATTACCCATTGGCCTAAACCATAAGATTTATCCCAACCCCTCCAAAGATCCCCAATTTTTCTACACTCACAATCTCGACATGGACATCGTATTTTATTATCAATCGCAGCCTTATTAAAAGCAAAATCCAAAAATTCTTCACAACCCTTTTGAAATGCATCTAATCGATGATCATCTATCAAAACTCAACTCCTATCCTTTGCCATTTTGTAGGAAGTAAATAGTCTTACTGATGTTGGTAAAAATTAGCATGAAAAATATTTCAGTTATTCAAAATATTGTTTTTATCATGTAGAATGCATTAATTAATATAGAAAAAAAAATCATCGAAATGAGAAGAAATTTTCCGAACTCCCAATATTGCCCTTTACCACTTTTCCGAAATGAGAAAGGTGAGGGAAATGATAATTTCTTACTCGAGAAAGTCTAAATGTACAAAACTTGTGCTTCCCTTTCTAGCTATACTTGATTAGCTGTGTTCCTTTCTTCAAAGCAATGAGTGCCTTCAGTCAACAAGTCAACAAAATTAAGAGAGTTGTTCATAAGTGCATTATCAAATAAAGATTCAAACGAAAAGATCAACGTAGTCATCATTAAGTTCTCAAGACAGCCAAAAGAAAAATGAATGAATAGAAGAACAGAAACTTCGATTTCCCCGACAGACAATCAAATATTAATCTCTCTAATACATCACAAACAAACGGAACGAAAGGAGAACTTTTCATTGAAAATGTCCGTCATCGAAACTAATACACTAAATGCATAAGCCAATCAACACAAAACCCTCCGATAGAAAACTACCAATATTTAGTGGTTAGCCCAAAGTGATGTAGATTAATTTATAAAAATATTAAACCAAATTTAATGCACCGTACGGCCGCTTCTTCAATTCCCAAATACACCCCCAAATACACCCTAAAATCAGCAAATACACCCCCAAATACACCCCAAAACCAGCAAATACACCCCCAAATACACCCCAAAATCAGCAAATACACCCCCAAATACACCCCAAAATCCCCAAATACACCCCCAAATACACCCCAAAATCAGCACACACGTACACACTAAATCAACACATACATAAAAAATCAGCACACACATACACCCTATATCAACACATACACACAAAATCAGCACACATACACAAATATCCATACACCTTGTCATTGTTTTATTTGTAATTGGGGAGAAATTAAAGGGAAATTACAGAAATTAAAGGCACTCACAACGAGGGGAGAGGTCGGCAGGGAAATGTGGCGACGAGGCGGCGGCAAGACAACGGCAGAGGTGGAATGATGACACCGGAACAGATCCCTAACAGTAGAGAGAGAGAGAGAGAGAGAGAGAGAGAGAGAGAGAGAGAGAGAGAGAGAGAGATAGAGAGAGAGAGAGAGAGAGAGAGAGAGAGAGAGAGAGAGAGAGAGAGAGAGAGAGAGAGAGAGAGAGAGAGAGAGCGGAGGGAGTTTGATGGCGTAGATTACAAATTGAAATTAGGGCAGTTTGGTGGCCAGTGATGGTGGAATGGCGCCGGCAGAACGACGCCGCCACCGGCGACGGTAGAGAGAGAGAGTTGGGCTGAAACGAATTAGGTTTTTATCCCATTCTCTTATGCGACGAATTACACTAAATCGACGCGAAAATGAAATAAAAATAAATCTTAAATTAATTCATTGCGTCAATTCAATATCAATCGTCGCCACAAAATAATAAAAAATTAATTACATTGCGACGTTTATGTATTCGTAGCAACCTGGGCTCGAAAATTTGGGAAAGAGAAAACTCTTGCGACGTTTCGGATACATATTCGTCGCAATATTTATTAAAAAAATAATAAAAGGAAAATAATTTATTCTAACTGCGACGTTTTATGAAATCAACGCAAAGGGAAAAAAATAAATGCAATTTTGTTGCGACGTTTCGTCACAATTCGTCGCAGGGTAACATAATAAATAAAATGAAAATTATTCTAATTGCGATGACGTACATTTCGTCGCAGCGATTGAAGAAAATATATTTTTTTCAAACCCGTTGCGACGATTCTCAGTATTTCGTCGCCATAATATAATTTAAAAATAAAAAAAATTACTTTGCGCGACGTTTGTCGCTTTTTCGTCTCAAAAATATGTGAAAACAATTTTGTTTTCTCGTTGCGACGTTTAAGAAAAGATTCGACGCAACACAGCGACGATATTCCAGTAACGTCGCTGTTGGCACCAAATTTATGTTAGTGAAGATTGAAGAAATCCGTCATACGTGGAAACTAAAGAATGGCAAAGATTTGTTTTCCATGTTTATTTTGGAATTAATTAGAGTCCTATTCTTGTAATATTTTTATTAGGACTTAGATTTATTTCCATGTATTATATTCTAGTTAGGTATCTTTTGTACTTATCTAGAATAGAAGTAGAAATCGACTAGGATTCTATTACCTAGTTAAATCGATTTCTTAGGGCCCAAGTTAGGTTTAGGGTGGTGATTTCATGCCTATATAAGGCCCTCAACCTCATATGAGTCCTATGGAGCTTTAATAAGAAAAATCCCAGCATAAAGGCTTTGAAGGCTGCAGCCCGTGTTGCAGCCCCGTCGGCACATCAGGTGTGGCAACATAACAGGTTTCTTCTACCAGGCCATAAAGAAGATCGGCGTTTCGGGAGAAGTGCTTAAAAGATCTCGGGAGAGGTCGATCCGCCGTTTGAAGGGAGTTCAACATTGGAGGAAGTCCAAGAGTGCGGATGAGGAATTACTTTGATTATCAACAAGTTCGAGTCGTGTGCAAGAACGGCGTATCACATAAAGAGGGAGTCTTTAGTGTTTTATTAAGTCCTATTAATGTACACTTAAATCTGAACTAGTTTTGCAAGTCCTCGTGGATGTAGGGTACATTTGTATCCGAACCACATTAAATTCTTGTGTTCTTTATTCTGCTTTTAGTAGGTTAGTTACTGTGACAACACAAGAATTCCGTTACCACACCTAATGTCGTAACACGTAGTCTGTCTCAACAGATGAGTGGACTTTGATAGGCATTTAAATTCAACAATTGGTATCAAAGCGGGTCACTAGATATACTTAGTGTCTGATTTTGGGTTTTGATTTATTTGCTCTGCTTATTGGATGGCGTGTTCACAAGGAAGGTTGAGACGGAAGTCTGTCACGATATTCACCTAATTCCGCTGCGTTGTAACATGCCCCGTGATGGGACACTCTGATAGAAGACAAAGATGGGTGAAGAAAAGTGGCATCTATGTTGCAGGGGGAGTAAATCTCATCTGCATGGGGAGTTCGTGTTAAACATGGATTCTAACCAATCTATGCCAAAGGGGGAGATTGTTGGCACCAAATTTATGTTAGTGAAGATTGAAGAAATCCGCCATACGTGGAAACTAAAGATTGACAAAGATTTGTTTTCCATGTTTATTTTGGAATTAATTAGAGTCCTATTCTTGTAATATTTTCATTAGGACTTAGATTTATTCCCATGTATTATATTCTAGTTAGGTATCTTTTGTACTTATCTAGAATAGAAGTAGAAATCGACTAGGATTCTATTACCTAGTTAAATCGATTTCTTAGGGCCCAAGTTAGGTTTAGGGTGGTGATTTCATGCCTATATAAGGCCCTCAACCTCATATGAGTCATATGGAGCTTTAATAAGAAAAATCCCAGCATAAAGGCTTTGAAGGCTGCAGCCCGTGCTGCAGCCCCGTCGGCACATCAGGTGTGGCAACATAACAGGTTTCTTCTACCAGGCCATAAAGAAGATCGGCGTTTCGGGAGAAGTGCTTAAAAGATCTCGGGAGAGGTCGATCCGCCGTTTGAAGGGAGTTCAACATTGGAGGAAGTCCAAGAGTGCGGAGGAGGAATTGCTTTGATTATCAACAAGTTCGAGTCGTGTGCAAGAACGGCGTATCACCTAAAGAGGGAGTCTTTAGTATTTTATTAAGTCCTATTAATGTACACTTAAATCTGAACTAGTTTTGCAAGTCCTCGTGGATGTAGGGTACATTTGTATCCGAACCACATTAAATTCTTGTGTTCTTTATTCTGCTTTTAGTAGGTTAGTTACTGTGACAACACAAGAATTCTGTTACCACACCTAATGTCATAACACGTAGTTTGTCTCAACAGATGAGTGGACTTTGATAGGCATTTAAATTCAACAGTCGCAAAGGTTTTGAGTCAAAAGCGGGATTTAAATTGTTGCGACTAATATAGTAGGAATCGTTGCAACTGTGCGACGATTTTGATTTAGTCGCAAATTTTAACGTCGCCAGAACTGTGTTTTGGCCTAGTAGTTGTGATAGACGATATAAGAGGAAAATGCACTATCTCCGGCACCGTCCACTATTTGTTGACTTTCCGTCTCAAGGAGTACTACCCCGAAATACGCACGTTCAGTGACCAGGCAATTGACTTCATCAGGCGGGCCCACAACATTTAGAACGTTGGGGTAGGCTCAGTTGTTGACTTTAAGGTTCGTCAACAAGTGGGCGAGCCGGTGGGGTTCATCCAAGTATTAAGCTATTAAGTCTTATTAGCTCGTCCAATGCATATCCTGTTTCTAAGGAATTATGATATTTTTATTGTCTTGTAGAACTTTTTTGAATATTTTCTAAAATATGAAATCTATAAAGATTAATTGCAGACCATAGTATTAAATCGCTCTCGGTCGTCTATTAAGGATTCAATTCTCCTATATATACGGGAGAAAAAAACAAGCTAAACATAGTTGCATACAAATTTATTATAGAGGAAAAAGCAGTTTGTCCCCTCAACTATAGCCCGTTCTGCACTTTGCCCCTCAAACAATTTCTTTTTACACGTTCTTACCCGAACTACGTTTTTTGTTGCACGGTGCCTCAAAAATGGGATTTTCATACCATTTTGACCGGATCTCACACATGTGCCTTTCACGTGAGTTTTGCAGGGGCAAATATGTCTTTTCATTAAGAAAAACCCCTCTTTTCTTTCCTATTTAATCCGATTTTCCCTCCCGTTTCCCCACATCTCTTCCCTTTCCTCTTCCCTTCTTCTCAGTTACAAACTTTCTTTTCCCCTTTCTTCTTATTTTTTAAATTTCTTTTTTTTTGTGCTGGTCATGGCAATCAGAAATTGAATTCCCTTAGAGATCAAGAACCTCAAGCTTCTCCATCCCCAAATTTCAACAAAAATTTCACCGCTTAATTCATTGAAAAACATTGACAGAATCTTGAGTTCGTTGTAGCTATCTAAAGTACAAGGCCACATAATTCCAAAATCTGAACCCATAAAGTGGGTATTGAGCAATTTTAGCACAAGACAAAATTACCTCAACAGGGATATTCAGAGCTACGACCCGAGCAGTAATCCGGACTCTTCGTATCCCAACTGTTGGGTGCTCCGAGAGGATCCGAAAGTGAAGACTTGAACGCCAGGAGGGCGGATTTGTCCGAATCAAACTCCGAGAGGATCCGAAAGTGAAGACTTGAACGCCAGGAGGGCGGAATTGTCCGAATCAAAACCCCGAACTTCCTTGATGTGTTGAATTTTTTATTTTTTTTTTAATCTTATTAATTTGTGCGAAAATGGGACATGAGGTGGCGGCGGCAACTTGTCTGGCACCTGGGTTTATTATTCGAGGAAGAAAGCTTGTCGGAAGCCATTCGAATTGAAGTTGTTTCTAAAATTTCGATTTAATTGTTTAGTTGATTCATGTGTTCTTCTATTTTTTTTTTAAATAATTTAATGATTTTTTATTTATTTATTATTTATTTTTCTTTTGCCCAAATCAAGACCTTCAATGGCTTGTGAATGTTGTGTGGTTACACCAGTAACAGACCAGCACAAAAAAATGAATAAAGGTGGGAAAGGAAATTATTGTGAGAGAGAGAAGAAGGAAGAGGAGATCAGGAGATGTGAGGAAATTGGAGGGAAAGAAAGGAAAGAAAAGGGGGAAATCAAACCCTAAGTTATTTTCTTAATGAAAAGACATTTTTGCCCTTGCGTGAAATGCTCGGGGTAGAACGTGCAAAAAGAATTGTTTGTGGGGCAAAGTACAAAACGGAGTATAGTTTACGGCGCAACTGCTTTTACCCTTTATTATAATAATCCACATTTACTATTTATTATAATAATCCACATGTAGATCTCTAACAATCATGTTAAATTAATTTTGACTATGTAGCCATAATTATTAGGGGTAATATGCTATGAGCCCCTCAAACCAAATCTAATTTGAACTAAATGACAAGTTTAAATTCATTTTTTTAATTAAATCCTTAATTTGAAATAATATATGAGTCACATCCCTATTTTTTTTTAATTCATATCTCGCCCTTATACCCTAAATTATATAACCTACATATTCTCGTTTCTCCAAGTTTCTCCAATGCAGATTTATTTCGTTCTTTTGGTTTCTCTCACGTTCTCTCTCTCTCCCTCCCTCTCTCACACGTTCTCTAATCTCTTTTTTCAATCTCGTTTTTTTTTTCTCCATCTCTCTCTCACCTCTCCATCTCCATACCTCTCTCTTGCTAATTAATTTGGTAATAGTCGAAGCCAAGGGTTGTGGTGGATGAGGAGGCGGCTGCGGGGGCTGTGGTGGAGGAGGCGGCGGCGGCGGGCTGTGTTTTGAGATGGCGACGAGGTGTTGTGGCCGGGCGGCGGCAGGGGCTGGGGTGGAGGAGGTGGCGGCGACGGGTTGTGTTTTGAGATGGCGGCGAGGTATTGTGGGCGGCGGCGGGGGCTGGGGTGGAGGAGGTGGCGGTGGGGAGCTGGGGTGGAGGAGGCGGCGGCGGCCTGTGGTGGTTGAGATGGCGGCGAGGTGTTGTGGGCGGCGACGGGGGCTGTGGTGGAGGAGTCGACGCCGGTGGGCTGTGGTTGTCGAGATGTCGGCCGGCCGCGGTGGTCGAGATGGCGGTGGGATGTGGCTATGGTAGAGATTCGATCTTGATCTTCAAGAGATTTTTCTCGATTTGAGTTCAAAATCGTAAATCTAGGTTTTCCCAAAGTTGGTAGGTTACGGTTGCGACGGCTGCAGATGTTGGCCGCTAGGGTTTGACGTTGACGGCTAGGGTTGACGAGGGTTGTGTGTTGTTGGCGGCTAGGGTTTGGTAGTACACCGTAGTATACCATAGTCTACTATAGTATTACAACAAATATAATATTAAAATATATATATATATATATTGAATTAACAAAAAGGAAAAACAAGTTTTGTTTTATAATTTTTAATAATATTGTAGAAAAAAAATATTTTTTAATAATAGTGTAGAAACGATAGTACACCATAGTATAACATAGTACACCATAGTATACTATAGTACTTTTGAAATTTGCTGAATTATTTAACAAAAAGAAGAAAAAAAATCATAATTTTCAAAAAAGATCTTATACATAAAAAAAAAATTGTTTATAATAATATAAAAAAAATGCAGAGTGTAAATTGAGAAAATAAAGATGAGTGAAAGGGCATTTTCGAAATGAATTTAATAAATGATGTGAAACAAATGTTTAATTGAGCTTGTTATTTAGTTCTAATTAGTTTTGTCACTAGGAAGTAGGAAGCTATATCTTAAGACCCCTAATTATTAAGCAAACATACATCCGAGAAAACCCATTTAAAGTAGTAGGTCATAAAATTAACTACATTCCATTTCAGCAGCAGCTCAATCAACTGGCTCGATGCAATAAATCTGATAAATAAATGAAATCTACAAATTAGTGATACGAATAGATTTTAAATCGTCTGAAATTTCACAGATAATTTGCTCCGGTCTTTTGTCAATTTAAATTCACACATAATTTCTTCCTCTACTCATTGTCCAATTTGTATGACTAAGAAACTGGTGCATTCCTCTACTCATTGTCCAATTTTTACGACTAAGAAACTTGTGCCCCTGTGAGTTCAAGTTGGGCCGCTGCTTCGTTTATTGCGTCCATCACATCCATCTTTCCCCTACTTACTGCCTCATCCATTGGAGTTCTCTCATAGCTAATTATCCAAAGATAACACAATTATTTTAGACATGTAATAAACCAGCAAACTTGTAATATTTGTTGGCAAAAACAGAAAAAAAAAAAAGAAAAAAAAAAAAGACATGTTTGAAGTGAACTAACCTGTTCAAGTTCGAGATACTGGCTCCAGCAAGAATCAAACATTTGACAACCTGTAAGAACCTCAACTAATGAGCTCAATATATATACGATATGTATTGTGTCCAACTATTAATGCAGTTGATTATTACCTCAATGTGGCCATTTAGACAAGCCCAATGAAGAGGTGTGTTTTTCTCCGTGTTACAAGCATTTACATCCTATTATTTATTTCCAAGGAAAAAATTACAACCAAGAAAATATAATTACTACTATGTTTAAAGGAACAAACAAAAAAACATGGAAAGAGAGAGGCTTGAAATATAAATATGGGGTTAATTGCATTCGGCAACTGTGTGTTTCTTCTAATTGTTAAAAAAATACCCCATATTATCTTATTGGCAAAAAAACACCCTACGGCTGAATTTGTTTTAAGCAAAATACCACATAAAAACTCACTATTAAGGGGTGTTTTTGCCAACAAAAATAACATCGGGAGTTGTCAGCAATTCGATAAAATGCACGGTTACTCAATGCAATAAACTCTATAAATTTGTAAAGGCGAATAACAATTCCCATAGATCTCTCACCGCTCCATTGCGAATAAGATAGTCGACAATGTCAAGATGCCCATTTGCTGAAGCCATATGTAATGCTGCAAAATTAACCATATATCAACCGGGGCAATACCGTAAATAATAAATAATCTATTGTAATGGATATTTTAATCGGTAATACACGATAAAGAACAAATAACCTGTGCGGCCTTCGAGATCCTTAGAATCGAGAGGAACGCCAGCCGATGCTATGCTCGTGACATCGTCCATATCATCATATCTAGCAGCCTGTTATGTTAAGGTACAATGAAATGCTTATTACCATTACAACAACCTAGTAAACATAAATTGGACAAGAATAATAGTAAGAAATAAAAATAAAAATAAAAATACAGTGGAAACTGCAAATTGATCTACGAATTCAGAAATAAACTAATTCTGAATTAAAAAGAACTCTATTTAATTTCGAACAGCATAAACCGTAATTATTTATCATCGTACTCGAAGCAAATAATTATTACAAACAAGTACAGAAGAAATTAAAAAAGAAAAATTTAAAGAAGCTGAAATTCTCAGTGAATAAATACGGCGAGGGTGTGTACCTCGAGTAAAGCGTCGATGCTGGCCGCCGACGGCGGCGCAAACTGAGGCGGCGGGCGGTCTAGTGTATTGTCTGCAGCTCCCATTGTTACGGTGTGTGAGAAAAGGGGGAAGAACGAAATATGTGTAATGAAACCGGGTCGACCCGAATGGGTCAAATTGAAAGGGCTGAACCAGCAAAAGTGGGCTATTTTAAAGTGGGTTGGGCCATGGTTTATTTAGTAAAACACTAATCATTTCAAATCTATAACAATAATATTAAACTTTAATTCTAAATTTATCACTATTGTTTTAATTTTAAAATTATTATTATTATTATTATTATTATTATTATTATTATTATTATTATTATTGTTGTTGTTGTTCTTGTTGTTACTTGTTTTGATTCAGATTCTGGAAAATATTTTTTGAATTCCAATTCCCGAAATACTATTTTTTATATATATATATTAAAGTATAATTGAAATTGATTTTTATGCAAAAATTTTGCATTTTTTTCCTTAAAAAAATACTAATTATGATCCTACGCATAGGATTTAATACACTACCAAGAATATTCTTCGCCAAATTGCCCACCAACTAGCATCTATAAAAAATGAATGGGAAACAAATACAATTTTGGTCCTTCAAATTTTCACATATTCCACATTTGGTCCACCATGTTCGCAAAAAATACATTTTATTTCTCATATTTCAAAAATTTAACATTTTTAGTCATTTTCGTCAATTTTCCGTTAGTACTAACAGAATCAAGCGTGTTCTCATCGCTGCCTTAACTGACGGAGTAACGATAAATTGACGAAAATGACAAAAAATGTGAAATTATACATGAGGGATCAAATGTGTTTTTTTGTGATCAAAGAGGACAAATGTGTAATAATTGAAAACTTGAGGGTGAAAACTGTAAATCTTCCAAAAATGAAAAAAAAATAGAATCTGAATTTAAAAAAGAAAAAGAAAAAAGAAATCTCGATCTGCAAATTCAGATTGTGTATATAAACCAACTGCTCACTTCCATGGAGCAACTGCCACCCCTCCTTCTTCAGATCTGCTCTTAAAGCTCCCCTGTATTTTTTCCTTCATTCAGCAGCTCCGTTCATCAAAGGTAAAAACCTCAAAAACCACTTAATTTTTACTGCGATTTTTTATTTTACTTTTTAATTGGGTTTTCATTTTTTTCAATTTACGCAGTTGATTATTGTGAGTTGAGATTCAGTACTTCAATTTTGGATTGCAGTCGGAAGAGAAATCAATCTGTAATGGCTGCCAAACGACCTGGTTTAATCGCTCTTTTCGATGTTGATGGCACACTCACTGCTCCCAGAAAGGTCTGTTCAATTTTAATTTTTTTTTGTTTTTGTTTTGCTTCTTCATTTTCAGTTTATGTTTGTTTAAATTGCATTTTGGGGAATTTTTATTGCAATGCTGATTTTGGTTGATTATACTGTATCCGTTTTCCTCGTGTGTATCGATAGTTTAATTGAGATTTGATTTTCGATTTCTAATTTCTGACACCTCTTATTATGTGGAATCAATAACTTCATTTGTAATCAGTGGTTGTATATTAATAGTTAGTGCTTATATTTTTGGATTATATTGTATCCGTTTTCATCGTGTGTATCGATAATTTAATCAACATTTAATTGTCGATTTCTAATTTCGGACACCTCTTACTATGTGAATCGATAACTTCATTTGTAATCGGTGGTTAATAGATTAATCTTTAATGTCCGTATGTTCGTGTAAGATTGGTTGGATCCATTTTTTTCTCGTCGCAAACTTGCTAGTTAACAGTATGTTTTCAACTCATTGTTGCAGGTTTCTACTCCTCAAATGTTAGAGTTCATGCGGGAGCTTCGTAAGGTACTTTCTCAATACGATTCTTTTTTCTTGAATAAGAATTAAAAATAAATAAATCAATCAATATGGTTTAAGTATGTAATGTTTACTCTTTACAGGTTGTTACAATTGGTGTCGTTGGAGGTTCTGATCTTGTAAAAATATCAGAGCAGCTCGGTGCATCAGGTTCAGATCGAATGCCAGATTATCCTAAATTTGATTTTAATTATCATTTGCTTAACTTTCTTAATCCACGATTTGTTTTTTTTTCGCTTGTGCAGTAACTAATGATTATGATTACGTGTTTGCTGAGAACGGTCTCGTGGCTTACAAAGATGGCAAATTAATCGGGACACAGGTATTATCGAAAGATTCGACCCTCTTATAAATTTCAATAAAAACGGTGGTTGTAATGTTTAATGCCACTTGTCGTAAAAACAAAATCGGTTGGGAAATGTTTGTCCTTCTGAAATAGACGAAGTCGTTAGTTAGAAGTACTTCATACGCTCTTAGTTTTGCTATTAAATGGAGATTTTTTTTATATGTTCGGGTGTATTAAATGAATTCGATTGTTAGATGTTTTACTTTTGCTAGTTTCTAGTTTTGACGAGTTGATATATCTCGTGCAGAGCCTAAAAACGCATCTCGGAGAGGAAAAGCTCCAGGTTAGAATTCGCCACCTGGAATTTTTTAGTTTTGGAATAAAATTAATAGTGTTTTATATAGCATATACATGAATGCAAACCATTTCGGATTTTAATTACAATTGTTGTTGTTAGAATAATCTTGATATATTGTGAGTAATGTTATTACAGGAAATCATTAACTTCGTTCTCCATTACATTGCTGACTTGGATATCCCTATTAAAAGGTGATTAAAGTTAAAACCTTAATTAACACCTTGCTTGGCCATAAACATGGTCGTCATACATCCATTCTTTCGTTATCTTACTTTTTAAATTTTTTTTATTATTATTTTTGTTTAGGGGAACATTCATTGAATTCCGAAGTGGGATGCTCAACGTATCTCCAATTGGAAGAAACTGCAGTCAGGTGGAACGAGACGAGTTCGAAAAATATGACAAGGTTATATATATATATATATATATATATATATATATATATATATATATATTTCTTAATGTTGAGTGAATTACGAACTCGAACTTGTCTTCTCGTTTATTTCTATCACTAATAGAATAATGTAATCAGGTTCACAATATCCGCCCGAAAATGGTGTCTGTGCTTCGAGAGAAGTTTGCACACTTTAACCTAACCTTTTCCATCGGCGGTCAAATCAGTTTTGACGTAAGCATCCGTTTATTTTCGCTCTGTTTTCAGTTATTATTTTTAGAAAATATCTCAAAACATATATATCTGGACAGGTTTTTCCTCAAGGCTGGGACAAGACATATTGCTTGAAATACCTGGAAGAATTTCATGAAATTCACTTCTTTGGAGACAAGACTTAC
Organism: Erythranthe guttata; assembly: GCF_056151865.1. NCBI lineage: Eukaryota > Viridiplantae > Streptophyta > Magnoliopsida > Lamiales > Phrymaceae > Erythranthe > Erythranthe guttata. The sequence goes on along the minus strand of NC_142546.1, from coordinate 14,037,822 downwards.
GAGGTTGTCTAAATATACTCTTGTTCGTATTAATTTGCACACTAATATAAGTTCGTATTTCTTCTTCTCCAAATAGAAGATATCTGATATAAGTTCTTTTTCCCTTTTCCTTTTTTACATGAATAGGGAGGAAATGACTTTGAAATCTACGAGTCGGAGAGAACCAATGGTCACACAGGTAAGCTTACCCTCGTCGTATAGTTTTGTTTCTATAAAGACCCTTTGTCTGAACCGAAACTAGTTTTTTTTTAACTATTAATTTAAATATTAAAAAAAATATTGCTTAGTCGAAATCACGAGTTTTTTCGGTATCTTTTGGTGAAACTCCTCGATATATTGATGTGAAATTTTTGCGTTAAATTGTTAACAGTAACTAGCCCAGAGGATACGATGAAGCAGTGCACAACTCTGTTCTTGAGCTAACGAAATGGGATGGATGCTTCCGATTATTCGTTTTTATTTCAATAATCCAGAATTCGGGCAACAAATTTTTGTTGCTCACAAAACAATGTCTTCAAGCTTTTGTTGTAGCTTTTATGTTGTAAGATTTGGCTTTTGTAATCTATACAATCTTTAATTTATTATGCACCTATCTTCTTTGCTTCGTTACAATATTGTTTGTCTGTTGTTATTATTTTATTAATAACTAGTATCTTTCCCCGTGCGATGCACGGGATATTATTTCAAAAGTGAAAAAATATTAATTTAATTATCCCTTAAGATTTGAGATATATTGATGAAAAATAGGAGATTAATAATCGTTGAAAATTATAGTTAGAAAATTAGTAGAGAAAAATATTAAAAATAAATAATTACAGAAGTAGAATTTTTCACGGGTTAGTTTCAATTTTGATAATTGTTAAAAATTATAGTTAAAAATTAGTAGTATTAAAAAAATTAAAAATAAATAATTACAAAAATACCATTAAGATTTTATTAGGGTTTTTCTAGGGTTGCCCAGCGTTTTTTTCTTTTATATATAAGATTAATTGGGTAAATAGCACTTAGCCCCTAGAGTTTGAATTTGTGCAAATGACCCCTTGTACTTTCAATATAAGCACATGACCCCCTGTAGTTTGAATTTTGTGCACATGACCCTTTGTACTTTCAATATAAGCACATGACCCCCTTTAGTTTGAATTTTGTGCATATGAACCCCTAAAGTTTGAATTTTGTGCACATGACCCCCAGTAGTTTGAATTTTGTGCACATGACCCCTTGTACTTTCAATATAAGCACATGACCCCCCCCCCCCCCCCCCCAAAATGGTATTCCACGTGCACATTAGGAAGATGAAATTTAAGAAAGTACAGGGTGTTATATGCACAAAGTACAAACCACATGGGGTTAACTGCTATTTACCCATTATTTAAAGATAGTGTTTTTTGGTAGTTAATTCTGGTAAATTATAAATAGTTACTTGATAAATTCAATTTTTATGGTGTGAATCATGCATGATAATACAATAAAGAACAACAAATTGTACAAAAGTGTTTATGATGTTATTAAGGAATACAACTTCTTGAATACTATGACACATAATTACACACAAAAAAATGAAAAGGGAAATTACATCAGATTTATGTATCAAGAACTAAACATTCAAACAAAAGATAACAAATTCATATGAAAACTCAGAAAACCTCCATAATATGTAAGGCCATTAAAAAAAACGGGAAAAACCCGAAATACTTTTTATTTTTTTATAAACCCAAAATACTTTTTAGGATTGTTCTTGTGCCTTGTCGGACTCGTCGTCAGATTTCGCGTCGGGGGCATCCGCCCCCTTCTCGTTGTCGTCATGGTCATCGTGCTCCTTTGGCTTGTCAGAGCCCTCGGAATCCTCTGCCTCAACGGTCTCCATCGAGAGGCCCCTCTTGTGATTGGTGGAGTTGAGGACATGTTGGTAATTTCCCTTCTCCATGAAAAGCTGCTGGAAATGGACTTTGCAGTATAGTATTCCATCAAGTGCAGCATAGGATGAGTGTGTAAGGGGGCACCCCCCATGAGCACATTTGAAGCATGATTTGTGGAATGACTCTCCCTCCATAGTCACCTTTTTTTTTTAAATAATAAATAAAATTAGTCAAAAAAAAAAACGATAAATTGCACGATCGGGCCTTGAAGTTGTATCTAATTACACTTAGACCCCTGTCGAGTATGAAAAAAAAAGGCCCAGTTTCGGTTAACAGTTACAATTAGACCCCTAAACTTTCTTGGAGTTTTCAGTTTTGGCGAACAATTGATCCCGTTTGATCATTGAGTTATCGGAAAGTATTGATATCGATAGAGATGAAAAATAAACGAACCTTTTCGAGAGGGTAGACAATTTTGTCGCAAGCAGGGCATTTGTCTTGTGTGCCAGAGAACATGGCAGAGAGCTTGCTAGGTGCCCTTGTCTACATTGGATTTAAAACAACAAATATATATAACCTCAATTTAAGACATTATTTAGGATGTAAATGTAATAACTTTTTAAATAATTTTTTTTTTTTTTTTAATTATGGAAACGAGATTCGATCAGGCACTTACGAGTGAATTTTCCCTTTCTGGCTTTGCTGCTGAAACATATCGATCAAAATCAAAATGAAAATGGATGAAACCGAATAACGACGATTAAAAAATAAATAAATAAATAAATAAAGATTCAAGAAAATGTGTTGTTTTCTTACAAGTTTGGAAATTCTTGCTAAAATTCCCCGACTCCTTGAAAAGCTGTTCGAAATGAGTCTTGCAGTACAGAACTCCATCCATGGAGGAGTAGTTGCTCATCTGCCCACCAAAAATAAATAAATAAATAAAAACTATATATTTATATATATCAAGAAAAGGGGGGAAAAAGAAAAGAAAAATTACCACAAGGGTTCCTTTGCAATGGCTGCATTTGAAGCAAGACTTATGGAAAGTAGCTCCGTCAGCAGACAACAAATCGACAAAATAAACGGTCTTGTCACAAGCCTTGCATTTGTCCAAAGTCCCGGTGAATGCTGCCATTATTTCAGAATCTCAATAACTTGTTCAGCCTTATTACGAAAACTCCGGGATCAAGAAGGGAACTGGCAAAAATACTTTTTTTTTTTTAAGCCCCTAAATAATCCAAACTTTTTCGGCTATTGAGACTAAAGAAATTTTTTTGGTTCTGCAGAAACTAAGTGATTTTATTATCGACACCAGGCGCCAATAATAGAAAAGTTTTTATTTTCCTTACACGTGATCGGAGATCCCATAATTCGTCGGGAGGAATGGATGACTATTATTGGCGGTCCAAAATTTTGGATTGGTTTTCCGATTAAGGCGGAGAGAAAATAGTTTGACTCCTTCCCTATGTTTGTGGTAGTTATGTTAGTTACAAATGGGTTGTCAACATTCTTTCCACCTTATTTTCTGCCTGTTTAACCGCAGACTCTTTCTTTGACAAACACAATAAGTTTAAAAAAAAAATAAAGGTACTATGTGAGCTAGCCTTAATTTAACCGTGTTACGTTTCTAATAATACTAACGACTAATTTACTCGTGTTTTTACGCACAAAATAAATATCTATCGGGATCGTTTGTGCATAAACGTCACACTTAAGATATTTGTTGAACAATTTTGTTGTGATATACAGAATACGGTTGTCACGTGTTATATATTATTGATCTATCGTAAATCTAATTACATATATACACATTATCTATTAATAGTGCAATACGAGGACTTCAACGGGTCATCCATCCTAGTACGCGAACGCGATTCAAGCCAAGTGTATGATGTTCGAAAATATAAAACGAATCTTGATGTTCGGAAAATACAAATTGCACGAGCGCAAACAGAAGTGTAATTTTTTTTCTCCCTATGTAAGGCAATTCAAGTAACAGGAATCCCACATCAATAGTACAAAATCCATAACCAAAGATGGTAGTCGTGGAATTCAACCAATTATCCTTCAATTAAACTTTCAAAATATACGAGAAAAGTTATTATAACAACAAATTAAAGATCGTAAAACGGAGCCTACTTTTGATGTAAATTGATCCATATCAGAAGAAGATTATAGAAACTCCCATAGTGAAGCATCCCACAGCCACCCAAGGACTCAATCTCTCACCTGTTTCCACCGAAGCATCACTGAGTCAGAACTCGAAATAAAGCAGAAAATTTTGAAGGAAAATAAATAAATAAAAAACATACGAAAAGTAAATTCACACGAGCATCAACTGTTTGTACCACAAATTAAGTTTTAATAAAAAGAAAACGCCAGGGTTTTGTACTGAAGATATGAATACTAGTTATATGAGACTTATAATCGAGACGTGATTTTATATATTATAATAACATTTTGAAACTTCGAGATATTTGCAAATACATGTTGTACATACTGAAATGGAGTAAACGGTACCTATTCTAGCAGCTTTCCAGAAGACACCTCGAAACCTGCCACATTAGCATCAACTCGAGATTTAATCATTTAATCACTAAAAATGAAAAAGAAACGACAATGAATGGTTCCAAAAGTTCGAATTTGGAGAATACTGACCAACACGAAGAAAAAAAAAACTGCCCTTACCCTGTTCTCTGTTCAAGAAGAGCTGGAAACTGAATCTTTACATACGTGCATGCACAGATGCCCAACAAAACTACCGTGAGGAAAGAATGGAAATTGAAGAGTGCTGACTGAAAGTCCAATAAACAATAACATCAGTACTTCAAAACAAATATACGAAACGAGAATCACTGCACAACTAGTGTTGTAATAACAAAATCCAGACATAAATCTTACCATGTTAAAATTCCACTTGTTTCAGCACTTTGAAGCGTTCCAGTACGTCTACAAACACAAGTAGCATTCATCATCAAAACCATTGCAATACATTTATTATTTATAAATCAATCTCTAAAAATCAGGGAAAAATCGAAAAAAGTAAATTTGCAGATATCGAATTATTTCCACAATTATATACATGCACACGCATTTCCTAACATGTTCTCGCCTCGACGCTGCATTTGGACCTTGGAGAAATAAATCGAAATATATAAATATACACGAAAAATTAGCCGGAAACAGACGGAAAAAATCTACCATCTTCAAGCACTTGCCTCAACAAAAGCTCCTTCAAATCAGATAAACGAAATTTTGTAATATTCTCAAAATTTAAATCCAGACATTGTGGAAACAATTAAATTTGTCGAAATTTTCAATTTATTTATTTTCATGACTAAGATAGGAAATTCTTACATGATGACATTTCCGATATTCCACCCGAAAATAGTATCTCAGCAAATTGCAAAAAATAAAAAAATAAATGTAATTGTAAAACCCAGGCATCAGTTGCAGAATCGCAGCACTAATTATACTCATGACTCATGAGAGCATTTAATTGAGAAAATTATAGAAGAAAATAAATACTGTATTTTGCAGAGAATCCAATCCACTCTCAAAAAGGCAAAAAAATCTAATTGAAAAAAAAAGGGGGGAATTATTGAATCTAACACAACCTAATTTGATTTCTGGAATAAAATCATCGAAATTAGGAATAGACAGAGAGAGAGAGAAGAAGAGAGAGATAGAGAGAGAGATTTACAGAAAATTTGAAGTTGTCCTTTCAGCAGTCACCGGAGATCGAAGCTTTTCTTCTGGAACCGCCGTGTGTGTGTGTGTGTGTGTGTGTGTGAGAGAGAGAGAGAAGTTTGCTTTACAGGGGAGTCGTGGGCTAGCAAATAATCTTTTGCCACGTCCGATTTTACACGTGGCTATGTTACGAAGCTTTTATTTTAAAATGGGTAAATAGCACTTAACCACCCTGTTTTTTGAAATTTGTCGCATGACCCCTTTACTTTCAATTTAAGCATATGACTCCCCTGTATTTTAAACTTTGTGCACATAATCCCCTTGTACATTTAATAAAATCACGTAACCACTATGGTATTCAAATTGATGAATAATCATACTCATTAGAAAGAGATTTTTTTTCTAATGTACTTATGTGCTTATACTAAAATACAAGGCGGTGATGTGCAATATCAAAAGTAAAAGGGGTCAAATGCATAAAGTTCTAACTACAGGGGATAAGTGCTATTTACCCATTCAAAGTTTCCAATTTTTCGATTTACTAATTATTTTTTTTATTAATTGGAATACACGCGAGCGGACTTCCAATTTTCGATTCGATTTCAATTTCTAAAAATAACTAGAAATTTTCATACTATAGTCGGTTTTTGTGGAAGTCAAAAGAATTAAAATCATTCGGCGCACGTAATTCACTTAAAAATAACTTCAAACTCGAAAATATTCTTTTAATTTAACCATTAAAAAATTATAACGTAACAAAATAAATATTATAAAAAAATATTAATCAGCATCAAAACAAGTTTATGTTAGTCAAAACAATCAAAATTGTTATAATGAAGCAATTTAATCAAACAATAACTTAAGACATGAAAATAATTTGTAAACAATGAAAAATTAGAGGAAAAATAAATAAAAATAAGAGGAAAATAAAGAAAAGTAATAACAAAAATGAAAAAAGAAAAAAGAAATAAAAATAAAAATAAAATTGACACATTTCTCTCTCTGTGTCTCTCTCTTGCAATCAATCCCTTCTGAATCTGTAATCTGTCCGCCCGGACTAAAGTATGCAGTAGGGCTTCTCTCTCTCTTATCTCACATCTCTTTCATTATTCGGCGCACGTTAATAACCCCCGCCGCCTGCTATCGTACGCCCTTCGACGACGGTAATCACTTCTCGTACGTCTCTCTTTCTTCTTGATCCCCCCCCCGATTCATTTTCTATATCTCAATCGCGACTCCAATTTATTTAAATCAGCACCACCGTATTGTTAAAATTCATCTGCTCGAACAATAAGATTATACAAATTTTTTTTAGGTTATTATCATTGCAATCAGAAATCAGAAGCTAGGATTATTTTGAATTTTTCGCCCCCTTTTTTGATTGTTTCTGCAGTGAGATCTGCTGAGGGGAGTTTTGATTTGTTGAATCGTATTGTTGTGGAAGTTAGAGAGAGAAAGAGAGTGAGTGAAGCGGAAAAGTACTGAAGGTTAGGGTTTTGATGCGTTGGCTTGGTTTAGGAGATCCCTTTTTCCACTTCTGGTTTCTGGTTCGGCTGGGAGATGGCCAATCATGGCGCTAAGTTTGTGTCAGTGAATCTGAATAAGTCGTATGGGCAGCCGAACCAGCCCTCTCACCACAGTCACCACCCACATTTCAATGGCGGCGGCGGTGGCTCTTATGGGCAGGCGGCAGCTGGGCGAGGCCGGCCGAAAATTATTCCTAAACTATCCGTTCCACCCCCACTGAATCTGCCTTCATTGAGAAAAGAACACGAGAAATTCGATGTCTTAGGCTCTGGAGGGGCAGGTGTGGGGGCTGGTACTGGGAGTGGATCAAGACCTAATTCATCGGGCGTGGGCTGGACCAAAAATGTGGCGGCAGTGGCGGAGAAGAACGAGGCTGGTGATGTCACTCATGTGGTTGAAGAAATTCATGCTGTTACTGGGGCAAGTAGTCGAGGCGTTGGTTCTTATATGCCACCTTCAGCTCGTTCGAATGGGTCGGGTTTTATAGGCTCTGCTTCTTCTGCATCTCGAGATTTTCCACCGTCTGTGGAGAAAACAGTGTTTTTGAGAGGCGAGGATTTCCCCTCTTTGCAAGCTGCAAGGCCTGTCTCCTCTGGGGCTTCACAGAAACAGAAGGATGGCTTGAATCAGAAGCAAAAGCAGGTCCTGCGCGAGGAATCTGTTCATGATAAGGAGAATAATCGTTCGGGTTCAGTGGCCGATATGCATCCGCTGGGCCAGTCCTCAAGAAATGCTCGGTTAGTTGAAAATGGTGGTGAGGGGCGTGTTATGGGTAGTGGACAAATGGCTGATCAAATTCGAAAGCGTGAAGAATATTTGCCCGACCCACTGCCACTGGTTCATATGAATCCGAGGTCTGATTGGGCGGATGACGAGCGTGACACAGGCCATGGATTTGTGGGGCATGGAAGAGATACTGGTTTTTCGAACAGTGAAAGTTATTGGGATAGAGATTTCGACTTGCCTAGGCCCACTATCTTACCTCACAAACCACCAGCACTAAATCAATATGGCCGATGGGGTCAACGCGACAATGAAACTGGAAAGAATTTTTCCAGTGAAGTCCCGAGAACGGACCCATATAACAAAGAAGTGCGAGCGCCTAGTCGGGAAGGTGAGGAAGTCAACAAGTGGAGAAATTCACCGGTTTCTAAAGATGGATTTAGCTCTCAAGAAATAGGAGGCTATAGAGTTGATCCTGGTTCAAGACAGGCTGGCCATAATAACAACATGCTGAAAGATAGCGGTGCCATGCTTAACAGGGATTCTGCATTTGGGAGACAGCATCAACAGCGAAATAGTTCGATGGAGTCATTTAATAACAGAGGGGCTGAACGTAACCATCGGGATTACCATGTCACTGAACAACATAATAGGTACAGAGGTGATAATTTTCAGAATAATTCATTATCCAAATCTTCTCTTGGTTCTAGTGGAAGAATGCCTCCTATAACTGACCCCATACTGACGATGGGTCGGGATAAACGGTTCTCTAATAGTGATAGACCTTTCTCAGAGGACCCTTTCTCGAGAGATTACGGTTTTGCAAGTTTTGGTGAAAGGGATATGTTTTCAGAGGGTATTGTTGGGATAATTAAGAGGAAAAAAGATGCTGCAAAATCGACTGATTTTTACGATCCTGTCCGGGAATCTTTTGAAGCAGAACTTGAAAAAGTCCAGAAAATGCGAGAGTTGGAAAAGCAGAGGATCGTTGAAGAACAAGAACGAGCTTTAGAGCAGGTTCAAAGAGAGCAGGAGGAGAGACAGAGAAAGATTAGAGAAGAAGAGGAACGGCAGCGGAGGCTGGAAGAGGAGGCCCGTGAAGCTGTGTGGAGGGCAGAACAGGAAAAACTCGAGGCTATTCAAAAAGCCGAAGAACTGAGAATTGCCAGGGAAGAGGAGAGGAGAAGAATGCAATTGGAAGAAGAGAGGAGGAAACAAGCTGCCAAACAGAAGCTTCTAGAACTGGAAGCTATGATCGCCAAGAGGCAGGCCGAAGCCGCATCCAAATTAATTTCGAATGAGAATCTCGAAACAGCAGCGAAGGAAACAGTTGTTATCTCGAGGGAAGTCGATTTGCATCTTGAGCAGAACCAAAAGTTTGAAAGACTGGAACTTGAGGAAAGAGAATCATCGCCTGATGTGATGGACCAAGAGTTTGAAAGACTGGAACTTGAGGAAAGAGAATCACCTGGTGTGATGGATAATATGGTCTTAGGTTTTGACGAGGGAGTTCAAGTTGTAATACCGAGCGATGATTTTGAGAAAAAAATAGGTAGTACCATGGAAGAAAGAGGTACAGATGTTGGGATTTCTTCTGATGAACAAAATCTTCTGCCTGCAGATGATTTTTCTGAGATAAGTGCAGACGATTCTTCTGAGATAAGTGCTGATAGCTCCTCCTGGAAGGTTCCAGAAGAATCGACATTGGAAGTTTCTATTAGTCAACATGCTGGCATTCTATATTCGTCAGAAACATCAGATCTCTTGTTAGATGTTGCTGATTCTTCTGGTAGTGCTACTTTAGCTGCTCAGCAAACTGTTTCAGCTGATATTACTGATTCCTCTGGCAGTGCTAATTCAGCTGCTGCTCAGCAAACTGTTTCAGCTTCAGCTGATGTTATTACAGGTGCGACTAGTCATACTAATAATACACCATCTTTGTCTTGTATTGGAGGCCAGGGTGATTTACCATTAAAGCTTCAATTTGGGCTGTTTTCTGGTCCGTCCTTGATACCATCTCCAGTGCCTGCTATACAGATTGGCTCCATACAAATGCCACTGCACATCCATCCTCCATCCATTACTCACATGCATCAATCGCAGCCTTCAATGTTCCCCTTTGGTCAGCTTCATTATACATCTCCCATCTCTCAGGGGCTTTTACCAATGGCTCCTCAATCGATGTCTTTTGTCCAGCCTAATATGTTGGGCCACATTAATCTGAATCAGAACATGCGAGATACTTCCACACAAAATGTCAACAAGGCCGAGGTGCCATCTATTTCGATGAATAAACAGCCAAGTTTTGTTCCTGCATCACCTGAACAATCTAATTTGAGCCGTCCACAGCAACTGAATACAGTTTTGAATGCAAACAGCCACACAGATAATTCTGTTCTGCGTAATGATAAAATGAGATCCGAATCTAGCTCTCAAGCAGAAGAGAAGGGACAGCGTCATGCTGTAGCCCCAAGGAGTTACTTACCATCATCAAAGGCACGAGGGTCTGAGAGTCACTTACATCATGTACAACCAGTGATGCAGCCTCCTGGTGGTGAGAGAAACTTCATTGGACACAGAGGTGTAGGTCCATTATCTGGTGGTGGTGGTAGGGGGAGAAGATTTACCTATGCAGTTAAAAATGCAAACACACGATCATTTGGTCAGGATTATGACATGCCAGCAGATTCGAATGGATTTCAAAGAAGGCCACGACGCACTGTCCAACGAACTGAATTTCGGGTCCGTGAGAATAATGACCGAAGGCCATCAGTGCAATCGGTTTCTTCTAATAATGCAGGCTTTGAGGACAAGTCTAATTACGTAGGGAAGGCTGTGGGAGTTTTTACTAGAAGTGGGTCCAAGAGAGGTACCTTCGTCCCTAACAAAATTCCGAGGCAGAGAATTGAATCGGAGTCTTCGGCTTCTGGAAACATAGTCTCTCAGGAGGTCAACTCTGGAGATAGGGCATCGAAAGAAACGGCAAAAGATTTATCAATTAAGAGTCAGTATAGTTCTACCTCACACCATGGTGAAACAAGTTTGAGGAGAAATGCGTCTGAGGAGGATGTAGATGCTCCGTTACAGACTGGTGTTGTGCGTGTGTTTAAACAACCTGGTATAGAAGCCCCCAGTGATGAAGACGATTTCATTGAAGTCAGATCCAAAAGGCAAATGCTGAATGATCGACGTGAACAGAGGGAAAAGGAAATCAAAGCACAATCACGCGTCACTAAGGTATCAATTCTTTTGGCACTATGGTATTTAGTTATTTAATCACATTTTTCTGCTCCTCTAAGAAAGTTACGTTTCTCTTTGTTCTTTCCAGCCGCCGCGCAAACCACGTGTTTCTAGACAAAAGGATGTCGTAGTCTCAAGAAGCCATAATAAACTCTCCGAGCCATTGAGCAGTGGAGAAACAAGCAAAACTCAAGTGGAGTTTACCTCATCAGAGATCCCTCCCTTTGCCAATAATGAAGTAGCAACAAAACTTACTTCTGCTGCTTGCCAGCCTCCAATTGGCACTCCTGCTATCAGTTCTGAAGCACAGGCTATCAAGTAATGTTCTTTAACAAGAACTTTCAACTTTTGATCTTTATAATAGGGATGTATGTTCTCAGAAAAAAAAAAGAAGGGAAAAAAGAAGAGGGATGTCTGATGTTTTTGTACATATGCTTAGCAGGTCGCCGCATCCAGGCTCAGTGTCTCTTGTTTCTAGTGGCAGTACAGAACGTGAGCCTGCACTGATATTTGACAGCAAAAATAAGGTAATGAATTGTGGCGGAATCATTCTCTACTACCTAGAATATTGCCGGGATTAACAAACAGGTTATATGTTTGAATTTGTATTGGTATGAGTTAGTGAGAATTGGTTGCTATCCTCCTAAAATGTGGCTGTGCTTTCTCAGTAATAATCCAAGTTCTTGTCTGATATTACTTGTCAGTTTGAAAGCTAAAAATGAAAACTAATTTTAACAATCTGTCTTTTCAACTGCCATTTGAAAGTCCAATTCAGCAAAAGCATTGTATAATCACAAAAAAAAATATTCTGTTACATGAGTTCTACGAGTTTTATCATTTTCTTTATATGTTTTATTTTGAATGTGCTGGCATTAATTAGTGGAGGGTTGAGTAAACAACTTTAACTCTTATATTGCTTACCTGCAGTCTGTCTCTGTCTCTTTACCTGGTGATTAAAGTACAATTCGTTGCTTGTTTCTGGTACTGAATTTATTTTCTGATAGGTGATGTCTTTGAGCCAGACTCAAATTGACGAGGCTATGAAACCTGCTCGGTACGATTCACATATTTCTGCTGTTGGAAGTCATTCCACCTCAGTTACCGATCCTGTCTTGCCGACATCATCCATCTTGACCAAGGATAAAAGTTTTTCCTCTGGGGCAAGCCCAATCAATTCCCTTCTTGCAGGAGAGAAAATTCAATTTGGTAAAAATACGTGTTTACTATAATCTTTACTTTCGCCTGCACAATATTTTTTACTTCGAAAGTTGACTTTTCCCCCCACTGTGTCAGGTGCGGTTACTTCTCCAACACTTCTACCTCCTACTAGCCGTGTTGTATCACATGGGATTGGTGCTCCAGGTTCCAACCGAACCGACGTGCAAATGTCCCGCAATTTTCCTGTTTCCGAGAAAGACAATTCTCTTTTCTTTGGAAAAGAAAAGCACATGAGCGACTCTCGTGGGCCCCTACAAGACTGCGAGGCTGAAGCAGAAGCAGCTGCTTCTGCTGTTGCTGTCGCAGCCATCAGCAGTGATGAGATAGTCGGGAATCAGTTGAGCTCTGTCAATGACACAAAAGGTAGGGATTTTTTTTTATTTTTTATTTTTTTTATTTCAAGTTTGATTAATTATATCTTTTTACAGGTTATGTTGGGGATAAGCACTTGACAAGTCAATCATCACAGGCTGAGGAGTTATTAAGTGTTTCTCTTCCAGCAGATCTCTGTCTTGAAACACCAAGCTCCTTATGGCCACCATTGCCAAGTCCTCAGAGTTCCTCGAGCCAGATGCTTTCTCATTTCCCCGCGGGCCCACCTTCCCATTTCCCCTTCTACGAGATGAACCCGTTATTGGGTGGCCCCATTTTTGCATTCAGCCCCCACGAAAAATCTTCCGGTACACAATCGCAGCCCCCAAAGAGTGCACCATCCAGTTCAGGACCTCTTGGTAACTGGCAGCAATGTCATTCTGATGTGGACTCGTTTTACGGTCCACCAGCTGGATATCCTGGTCCATTCATTGGTCCACCTGGTGGTATGCCTGGGGTTCAGGGCCCCCCACATATGGTTGTCTACAATCATTTTGCTCCGGTTGGACAATACGGACAGGTTGGTTTGAGTTTTATGGGTACCACCTATATCCCTTCTGGGAAGCAAGCCGATTGGAAAAACATTTCGACATCCTCTGCCATGCATATGGGCGAGGGAGACATTAATAATGTGAATATGGCTAATGTGCAGCAAAGTGCTCCTAATAATATGACTCCTCCCATTCAGCATCTTGCACCAGGATCTCCTCTCTTGCCCATGCCTCCACCGATGCCCATGTTTGATGTATCTCCATTCCAGGTAAAAAACCCTTTCCCCTTTTATTCACTATACGTTGCATTAAAAAAAAAAACGGAGCAAAAATGTGGAACGGCTAAATATGTGTAGTTGTATTCCCGTCTATCATTTGTTTTTGTGAAAATAGAAAGAATGTGTAAAGGCTACATTTATAATGTGTAAATACTAAGTAGGCTAAATTTAACTAGTGTGTATTCCTTGTCCATCGGTTATCTTACTTCAATTTTTTTGTTTACAGGAATATTGTTGTGTGCATCAATTAATTATTTATTAATTAATATTACTTATTTGTTCTTCAAATCTTTTCTGTACAAATGACATTTCTGTACCTACATAAAATGGAAGAAACCACGACATGTATCATACACCTATAGGTAGTATAGATGGATACAGATAGATAGCTGTAGAGTAGATATAGATAACTTCATTGACTGTTGTATATCGAGTGCAAGTACATCTACTTGGCAAATATTGTAAATCTTCTCATAGGATTTCTTGTCTCCTTTTCAGTCTCCAGCTGATTTGGCCGTCCAAGCTCGATGGGGGCATATGCCCCCTTCACCACTCCACTCAATCCCAGTCTCTCGACCATCACATCAACAAGTAGAAGGTGCATTGCCTCCTCATGTCAATCATGGGCATCATTCCGTTGACCAGTCAATAATTACCAACAGGTTCACCGAGTCTCGAAATCCTACACAATCAGATAAGGGGCCGAATTTTACTTCTGGTACCACCACTGAAATGGCATTAGTAGATCCATTGAGATCCACCACCAACACCAACACCAACACAGCTTCATCTGGGCAGAGTGCTCGTGTTCAAAGCTCGTCTGGAAGTACAAACGCTGAATCTGGCAAGATTGATACAATCGAGAATGCCAAACAACACCATGATGCAACTTCTTTCAAGACTCCATCATTTTCTAGAAAGAATTCACCGGGGGGCCCACAAACTAGTACGGGTGGCTATAATAATTATCAACGAGGTGGCATGTCTCAGAGGGGCAATATGGGTAACGATTTTTCTCATCGTAGGATGGGTTTCCAAGGAAGGGGCCATGTGGATAATAGAGGTTTTCATACTGCAAAGGTTAAACAGATTTATGTGGCTAAACAAACCAGTAGCAGTGGGGGTCCCACTGCATGAATCTGACAGTATTGAACGATGCAGATTATATATCAGTTGACAATATCGAGCTTCGTGTGGAATATGCATAGTTTGGAGAATCCTTTTTTGGAGCCTGAGTTGTTTCGTATTGGAGAATAGCTGTTGAAGAGGTACGTTTCTGAAACGATTCGTTCAAGTTTTTCTCTCCCGAGAGGGTTTTGATGTTGGAAATAATTTCAAGGTCTGAAATTGTGTTTTGCTTCTTCTCTGCGAGATGGAAATTTGTTTTATGTTTCGAATTAGTTACTACAATTGGTGTATTTTTGCCACATTCTAAGAGGTCGATCCCATACGTATTTCTAAAGTTATTATGGTTGTAGTAAAGCTAGTATTAATTAACTATGAAGTTAGTTTAGCATGATTTGATTAGCACAATTTGATGTGTGGGTGACATTTTGATGAATATGTGGATGGTCTTATAATCTCATTCATATTCAGCTACCATGGAACATTTTGATGAATGTTTGGACATTTTTGTAATCTCATTTATCTTATTTTTCCATGTTCTCGATAAACGAGTACCGATTTTATGTAGTTATTTTATTTTTCTATGCTATCGAGAAACGAATTCTGATTCTATGGTAGTTATTTTTCTTATCGTTTATTAGGGATTACATTGACATGGAACTCGGTATAAATAACTTTTATTGAAAATACTTCGTTTCAACTAATGTACAATTTATTATACGAACAACATTCCAAGCATAAATTTATACGAGCTTTAAATATCAAGGTGGCAACACAACTTGCTGAGACAACACAAGATCGGACACAGTCTTACCGTGCCTGTCGATTCTTCTAGAGCAATTAACTCCGCCATCTAGAACATTCCGGACAACAACGTTCAGAGAGTGGACCCCTCTAACCTCGTAGATCTCCACCCCAACATTACCATTAACCCACTCGTCTCTTCTTTTTATGTCTCGAGAATCGGGGAAAGACGAGGGATCTAAAAGACGAGAGAGGATATTCTTTACCCACTCAGGTGTTAGAACCATCTTAAGCCTCTCGATATCGGGTGGGTAATGTGGGATGATTGAGAAGTTTAGGTCGTTCCCTTTATCGCCCACCCTGCTATGAGCTACATTGTAGAGAGGAATCTTTTCGCCAGCTGGTGCAGCAGTGGGGCGGCTTTGTGGGGCCCTCGATTCTTTGGTTGAATTTTCTTTGCCCACGTGGATTGTGTTCTTTGTAGTTGATAAGCTGGTTATGTTGTTGTTTCGGGCAGCATAAGTTTGCCAGTGAACATGTTTGCGTTCTACCTGTGACAAAAAAATAGTATTTATATACGAAACGGGTATATACAGATAGATAGATAGATAGATAGATAGATATATAGATAGATAGATAGATAGATAGAGAGAGAGAGAGAGGAGAGACCAATGCTTTTTCGAGAAAAATCTCTTTCCTGTGTCCAGTGCTGCATTACGTAAATAAAAAGGTAAGCGGGCATAAAACAACAATAAAGATGAGTGTGAATTATAATCTCTAATAAAGCAACAACTAAATTTTGGGAGCGACTGCAACTATATAGAACTGCCTAAAAACAACTCAAATATAGCAAGTATTGTAGAAAACTACTCAAACAAACAATTTGATATTGCATTTTATTGCCTAATATCATTAGAGTTCAAATAATTCTCATCGGTAAAATATCCTCATGAAATCTTTACACCATTCAACACTTTCTACTGACATGCTTAGATGAATAACACATATGTGCAGTATTTTTAATATAAAAATTGTTAATCTTTCACCAATCTCAACTACAACCCTTGGTGTAAAACGTTCTATAATGCGAACAATGTGAAAGCCAAGTGCAATAGCATTATTAGAAGGATTAATGTAAAATGAGTGAGAGTTAAAGGATATGGCGATATTAAGCAAAATGTAAAGGAAAACGAAACAAAAACCTGATGCCACCACCGCCAGCAGGGCCATTGGTGTATAAAGCTGTGAACTCTTTCGTTAGCTGGATTGCATGTTCCTCTTTCTCGAACAAGCCATCCATCCTTAATCGAATATCTTCACTCGTCTTTGACGATAAATCCTCGACACATGATGTTTTTAGGCTATCCAGACCAATAATGTAGGAAACAATCTTGTTGCTTGTACCAGGATATAATTCTTCCACCCAAGCCCTTACCTGATGCCAGAGAACAACAATATTATCATGCTAATCGCTAAAATAGTAAATCAAAAAAAAAAAATTATCTTTCCTTTTTAACATGATATACGATAAATTCATTGGTACAGGATTCAATTTGCACTTGGAAATAGAAATTATTTACAAGAAATTCAGCAGCTTTAGCACGTTGTATTGACGCATAGCCTCCATAGGAGATTTCTCCCCAGCCTTTCCATCCATTGTCCTGCATACAAGAAAAAAACATGAACACGAGAAACCAAAAAACGTTAACGTTTTCTTTTTTTTTTTTAAATTTTAGGAATATTCTTCCATGAAAGAGAAACACATACATATGTACCTTTGATCTTAGCAGCAATAGTTTTTGAGGTATGGATGCAGGTGAAGGCTTTGCTCCTAAACAGAGAACTTTGCTCTCGGACAATGGTTGAAATGTGACATCTTGAATATCTATAATCTGCTCATAAGAAACAGAGGATTCCACTTCTTAATTTTTTCCAGTTTAAATATTAGTGTAGCTGAAATACAAAATTGCAATCCAACTTACCACATCCGGGGTAATGTATGCACTAGGATCCCCGATTTCATAAAGAAGTTGTTCAGCGCAAGTATTGAAATTTAGGACCCCTCCGCTGGCTTCTGCCTTCGCTACACAAATCTTGCCGTCGAAGGTAACTTCAGCAAATGGAAGAGACAAATCCAAGAGATTTTGGAAGGACATATTTCGATGTTTATCACCTAGAAGAAAAATTGTACGCAAATGTGTCCTCAAATAATTCTACGAGTTAAATAGATATTAAATATTTGCACTAATGCTGAAGTATTTCACCTGGGTGCATATAATAACCTCCTGTGAGTTGACAACCACATTCGAGAAGATGACCTGCCACAGAGCCTTGTGCTAGGAGCTGCAGCTGATCCCAGTTCCATCCTAATTCATATACCTGATCACAAACAGAAGCCATTCATTAGTAGATAACAGTGATTAACATGTAAGAAGATGCTCGTATAATAGTATATTTAGTAGATAAAAAGGAGATATGTTTTCATACCATTGGAGCTAAGAATAAAGAAGCATCGGCCACCCGAGAGGTAATTATAACATCTGGGGTGTATCTCTCCAGACATTCAACAATTGGAGATGCTCCGAGATACACGCTAACATCCTACGTAAATCGAGGCTATTTCTTGAGATATAAGATGTAAAAGGAGTTGCAAACACCACTAGGCAAATATTGACTACTCTAAATTGTATGGGTTTATTGCACTTGGTTCCTGAGTGATTTTGAATCGCTAAAAAACTACCCCATGTTATTTTATTGTCAAAAACCCAATTCAATTTTTTTTAACACACAACCCCATTCAAAAGGGTACTAATTGCTAAAAAAAGTAAAATCATAGGGGGGTTTTGCCAATAAAATAACATGAGATAATTTTCTACCAATTTGATATAACACATGGGTACTAATTGCAATAAACTCTGAATTTATATGCATATTTGATTATTTATCCACCAACCATGAGTCCATGACAATTTGACAGGTCTATTGTCTAGTGTTCAGTGCAAGTTATAAACTCCTAATATTACATGTATGATGATTCAAAAGATGCTACTCACAGAGTCAAAAAAGAATGCCAAAATCTTACACCATCGACATATTTCAGTTCACCGTCCACTCCTGAATAGGTTGCAAAAACAAATTAAATTGTTAGCATTAATATACAGTCTTGATAATAGAATATTCATTTACTATATTCCTCTGATGTTAATGAATACCTATTTCTGAGACAGATGACTGATAAGCCAGGCCAACAGTCACATCAATCCCAAGTTTGCTCGCAGTTCGTAAAACCTCTTCTTGAGCACCATATGGAGACTCTTCACATGAGTTACAAAGAGTATGAATACATATTTATACGAGCCATGGCAGTTTTGAGGTCTTGAAATAAAAAAAAAAAAAAAAAAGGAAAAAAGAACGATAAAATTGCAAATCAAAATACTCACTAGCACCCATATTGGTAATAATGCGGACACCTCTCTCGATAGCCAGTGGTAAAAGCAACTCCATCCAGTCAGAAACTGCACAATCATCGACAACTTTGAGGAAATTCAAATTGCATCAAAGCATGAAGCATATAATCAGAAACATAATGAACTTCCCCAACATAATATTTGTCTTTCTCCGAGTCTTGGTATAGCGAAGCATAAGAAATCAAGTACAGCATGTGAAAGTCGTTTATTACGATCTCACAAACAAGAACTCATTTTAAGGAAAGAAAAACGAAAAAAAAAACCCAAGCAACACATATAGTCTATATCAGCTTGTTCTAAGATTTAGTCCTAATTTTTCTTCCTTTTTCTCCTACATAGGCATTTTATCATACAACTTCAATGCACAAACAACTTCGATGAAGTCCTTAAACTTTTTTTAAATCAATAAGCAGTAAATCACATAAACATGAATAATCACCGACCAAAAAAACAATTAACAAAATGCAGTTGAAAATTATACATACTGCGAGGATCGTAGCCCTTGCCGCCGGACTTCAAAGCACTGTAACGCTCGGCCAGAGTGCGTTCCGCTAAGCATTCGAGTACTAAGTAGTCCAATTCCTCCACTCTCTGAAGCAATTTCAGTGCTGCAATCGGCCGATCGCCGCCAAATCCAGCTCCACAGCCTACAACCACTTTCTCCTTTCGCCGCCGCGGATTCAGCCTCTACGATCGGCAACGATAGTCAAATTGAAAAACAAAATTAGATATCTTCTTTTTTAGTAATCATTTTTTTTCCAATAATTCGAATGATTTGATACAAGATAGACAACGAACCAGCTTAACTACGCAGTCGTGAGTCTCCGGAGATTCGCCGCCCAAATCTTCCATTAACGCCGTTAATTCAAGGTTTTCAGGCATCAGTGCTTACACTGTTAATAGTTGGATTAAATTGCAAAATTTAAACAAGTGGGATTAGTGGTTAGACTTCCACGTAAGATGAACTATTATTTAAGCTGAAAAAAGGATTTCTTTTTTAATAATTATTATATAGTTTAATTAAATTTATATATGAAGAATATATTTGCCCATTTCTTTACATGGATAGACTCCTATGACTAATATGTGCCCAATTAAATTACAAGCCGAGAGGCCCGATACCCAAATAAATACTTTCGGGCCATAATTAAATTCACCAAACATAATCTATCATCAACAATTCAATCATTCTTTAAATTTTATTTTCACGTATATCAAGATTCTTTCTAATTTTCTCGAATTTGAGGAGGCTGACTTAGGCATTGGAGGATTTTCACCGTAACGAAACTCCATTTCCCCGAAGCAAGAAATATTCTCAAAGAATCGTTGTGATTTCAAAGATTACACTAAAGTGATTCGTGTTGATTTATTATTGACAACATAATTCATAGTCCAAATTAATTACAATCCATGCTTAGGACCTGTAACCCCTATAAAATTTCCATATTTATATTAAACATTATAGGTTTTTTTTTTCGTTGAGTAAATTACAACCACCTCCTTGAAGTAAAGTGTAATTATGAAAACTCTTTCCGTTTGAAAAATTACATCCAGTTCCCTACAAAAGGGTATTAATGAAAACGTTTACAAATTGTATGGGAGTGGATGTAATTATGGAAAATGTAGGCGTCTTTTTCATAAATAGATATATACTTCCAAGTATACATACAGACATATGTACGCATATATCGGCTTCCCTAGAACGGTCGGATCTTCGTGAATTCCCCCATTTCTCTCTCGCATTCAATTTGGTCTTCTCTCTGCCAACATTGTATCCAAATAAATTCACAGCAATTAGTCTGTATATAGGTTCGTAGTGTTTTTCTTTGTAAATACAAGGGTTACAGGCGTAGAATTTGTGCAATTTGCTATTTTTTTTTTTGTAATTTCGCAGTTAGGGATTTTTGATGGGTTCGAGAGCGAGATATCCGCCGCCGGGAATGGGCGGAGGCAGAGGTGGAGGTGGAGGTGGAGGCGGCGGAGGAATGAACCCGAACGCCGGACCAAACCCTAGTTTTCAATCGAGAAACCCCCCACATCAGTATGTACAAAGGAGCCCAGCTCCGAACAATCAGAATTATCAATTGTTTCAAAACCCTAACCCGCAGCAATGGCAGCGAAGAACTCAGATGCTGCCCGCCGATTCATCTGTCGACGAGGTAGAGAAGACTGTACAGTCAGAAGCCACTGATTCCAGGTTAATAGTTTTCCCCCATTTTTTCTGTACGCGTGGGAGCTTTTCGATTTAGTTGCTACTTGTTTTTTCTGCTGATTAGTGGTATTTGTATCCCTTTTTCTTTAATTTTTTTTTCGATTGAAGGTTTGTTGTATTGATTATTAGTGTTCCTATGTGAGCTGGAGCTAAAGCATTAAAAATTCGAATTAGGGAAACGCCGAACTAGTTATGTTTATTGAACACCTAAACGAGCAAGTCTTTAAAGTTCGGCTAGCTGAATTATAAATTGGCTAGAGATGTTCTGTCAGATATGTATTGGCTTTGGCATTTCATATTGCGGTGGGTCAAAAGATTGTAGGGTAACGAAACGGGCTTCCGATTTAAATGAAGAAGAAAGTTATTTATGAAACTGTTTCTAATTTTAGGCGTGCGCCAGTTGGCATTGATTATATGGTAGGCGCCGATTTAAATGTTCCGCATACTTCCAACCTGCTATAGGGGGAGACTTTTGTTGTTTTGCAGCAAAACTTAAGTTCGGTTGATTATGTTCTTGGATTGCCTTACCTGTTATTGAAACATTTGAAGATGCTGCCTTTTCTTTTTCAAATCGAGAACTCAATGATTCCTTTTTTTTTTTAAACTTTGTTATGACATGCTGAATTTAAAGGAAGTTATTTCGGTATCAGTGCGATGCAAACCGGCCTTTCTGGATTAAACTACTTGTTATCAAATGTTTGACAGAGGAGATCTTGTTAATATTTCCACCCACTTTTGTGCTTGCACGTCGATATTTTTATTTGCTACTTCATTTCTCCGTGCTATTACTACTTTTGTCTAGTTGAGTTTTGTAGTCTTAATTAATCTCTTACCAATTTTTCTACATTTTGTCAATAACATCTTCAATTATTCCTGCACAATTGACACTAAGATTTTTCTTCTTGTCCAGTTCACAAGATTGGAAGGCGCAGTTAAAGTTACCACCACAGGACACTCGTTACAGAACCGAGGCAAGATTTTCATCGATTTACAAATTTTGTGGAATGCTAGGCCAACATTAATTTTGTTATTGGCTTAGTTTGTTGTTAAGTTGTTCATTTTCTCGCCTTATATTAATTTTAGATGTTGTTATAGTAATTGAATCATTGAATAGTTTCATCGTTTAGGAAAATTAATTATTTGGTGAAAGGATGTTTTGTGGATGTCACAATTGATAAGAACAAATTGAGAAATTAATTATTTAGGAATTGCATTGGCTAATTATGATCTAAATGAAATCATAAAACATTTAAGTTTTAAACTTAGTTATCGCCTCAGTTAGGCCCCTCTTAATATTTTCATTATGCGTTTTGCACAACACTTTTTACTCATTTAATGCCTTCTAAAAAAAATTAATGTTAGTGCATTATTTGATTTTTTACCTCTATTAGCTGCAGTGACTGTTATGCATGTTCGGAACACGTGGTTCTTTAAGTGACTGAAAAATAGTCATATGATGACCTAAGCAGTCTGTTAGGATATTGTTCAAGTTCTGATTGACTTCTATGTTGTGGATCATTTCTGTTGCATAACGTCCATGGAGATTTCACTGCATTTTTCATTGTTGTCTTATCAGAAGAATTAAGTTAAGTGGTGAAAACAACTAAAATAATGCATAAAAGCTTAATAACATCAAATTGTGGAGAATAAATGGGGACTATGGACATCATTTCTAGACATGTATCCGAACTGGAAAATTTGTGTTAAGTGTTTCAACTGATCTTAAATTTGAATGGAGACTCTATTAAGTTGATTGATTGAGTGAAAGCAAATTAACAACTCCTCAACGCCCACTCCCCCCTGAAATATTGTTTTTCTGACATGTTTTTTAGCGTAATATGGATTCTTCGACTTCAAATTCTTTGAGATATGTGGTTGTTCGTGTTGTTTTCACTTACAGTTTACCATTTCTATTGGTACGCAAGTCCTGTAGAAACTAATAGCCAGATTGCCATTTGGATTTTTTCTTTCAGGATGTTACAGCTACCAAAGGAAATGAGTTTGAGGACTACTTTCTGAAGCGTGAGTTGCTTATGGGAATATATGAGAAGGGTTTTGAGAGGCCATCTCCTATCCAGGAGGAGAGTATTCCAATTGCTCTCACTGGAAGCGATATATTGGCTAGGGCCAAAAACGGGACGGGGAAAACTGCTTCCTTTTGCATTCCTGCTTTGGAGAAAATTGATCAAGATAAAAATGCCATTCAAGGTTTGAATTATCCTTTTAAAGTTTCCTAAAAACATAGAATCTCCGAACTTTTCTTGGAAGAAATGGGCCTATGTTTAACATTCTAAACCCTAATGAATTTTGGGAGGCCTTGATAAACGTGTGATAGCCATCTCACATAAAAAAGAAATGTTAATTTTCGCTATAGTATAGTATCTTATGGTTATGCATGTTTGCAGTTGTTATTCTTGTCCCAACGAGAGAATTGGCTCTTCAAACTGCACTAGTTTGTAAAGAACTTGGGAAACATTTACAAATTCAAGTTATGGCTACTACCGGTGGAACTAGCTTAAAAGATGACATAATGCGCCTCTACCAACCAGTTCATCTTCTTGTTGGCACACCTGGAAGAGTTCTTGATCTTGCCAACAAAGGTGTCTGCATATTGAATGAGTGCTGTATGCTTGTGATGGATGAGGTATGTTTTTTCACAATTTTTCGTCATACTGTTAGTGGATCATGTTTTAGGGTGTAAATAAATATGATCGCTTATTTTAACTTCAGTAAAGATGTGACGTTGGTTTCCACGAACAATACTATAAAGTGGGATAGTAATATGCTCACTTTATTAATGTCTTTCAGGCTGATAAGCTTTTGTCACCGGAGTTCCAACCTTCTATTGAGCAGTTAATTCGCTTTATGCCTACAAATCGTCAGATTCTTATGTTCTCAGCTACATTTCCTGTTACTGTAAAATCTTTCAAAGATCGATACCTTCATAAGCCCTATGTCATCAACCTCATGGACGAGCTTACCCTCAAGGGTATAACCCAGTTTTATGCTTTTGTTGAAGAAAGACAGAAAATTCACTGCCTCAATACTCTTTTTTCGAAGGTACGTGATCAAGGACCAATATTTGGTGGTTTTTGTCATTATATGCATATTCTTCTGTCTCTTTCGATTTTTGTTATGAACTTAATAGATCTATTGTTTTTGCCTTCAGCTTCAAATAAACCAATCTATTATTTTCTGCAACTCTGTGAATCGAGTAGAACTTCTTGCCAAGAAAATTACGGAACTTGGCTATTCTTGCTTCTACATTCACGCTAAGATGCTTCAAGATCATCGCAACAGAGTATTTCATGATTTTCGCAATGGTGCATGCAGAAATCTTGTCTGCACTGGTATGTTATTCACTTAAATTTATATGGGTTAGTCAAATCATTTTTATCTTTACTGATTCTGGTGGTGATTCTTCACAGAAAAGGTTTAAACCAAATATGTACTGAACAGGAGCTTTAAACAAAATTTTGTCATTAACTTTTCAGTTGGGAATTTATACTTGCTTGGTGGCAAAATTTGGACTTATTATCAGTCCGGTTAAATACGAATATGTCTTTCTTGGATCAATAAAGTGATATCGGCCAATAATGAGGATCGATCAGTGAGAAGCAATTTGTTTATATAGTGTGCTAAGAATTTTATGATGAATGGGGTTTTTCTACATTCGTTCCTTTTTATATATTATTCTTTCTGCATTCCTACATATTCGTTAGGTGTTTCTAAAACAAACCGTTCCTTCATAAAGTGATAAGTAAATTGCTGTTGTTCTTTTACCTTTTAAATTTGTTGGAGCTACCTTAGTTTAGTTCCTTCTCAAGGATTTGTTTTACGTACAAACTACAGAAATTCTAGCGAAGGGTGTAACAATTTTCATCCAATACTAATTTTTTTCTTCTTTATAATAATCATGTCCTAATCCTTCATGTAATTCTTCTTTACTCGTTTCCTATAAACAACTTGCAGACTTATTCACAAGAGGAATAGACATTCAGGCTGTCAACGTCGTCATCAATTTTGATTTCCCAAAGAATTCAGAAACATATCTACATAGGGTACAATAATTCAAATTCTTGTCTGGGGTTCCATGGCCTTTTTTTTTCCCGTCTGATTTTCTTACGATTATCCATGTCATCATGTGTAGGTTGGTCGATCCGGAAGGTTTGGACACCTTGGTCTAGCTGTGAATCTGATCACATACGAGGACCGCTTCAACTTGTATGCATCTTAATACCTTCGGTTTTTTTTTTCTTGATATATATAGTCACGTGTTATTCCAAATTATTATCCTCTCTAATTTCTTCTATCTTATTTTTCAGGTATAGAATTGAACAAGAATTAGGGACCGAGATTAAGCAGATCCCTCCGAATATCGATCAAGCTATATACTGTCTGTGAATCTGGTGTTGGCTGGTATTTATTTACCCTTTCATGGTTCGAAGCGGTAATTTGGTGATTTATAGAAACTAATGCATGTTTTGTATTGTCTGTGAGTTCAATTATAATTGTTCTTAGGTCAATTTCTAAAAAAAAATACCCCTTTCTCCCATTCAGTTGTTGACTTTTTTTTTCATGTTAATTGACCTTAGGTCAAATATGCTTATGTTATGTTAATTGACCCTTTGAAGTTTGAACAGTTCAACTAAAATTATCAGAGAAGTTGTGTTTAATTCGTGTAATGTACTTGAAAATCGTTTCTTTTAATAACGGGCTATAACCGACATTTTAGTGTTGAGATACTTGCGATTTCTTTTTCCCCATCATGATTGAAACATTCCTAATTTATGCATGGATTTTCGATGAAACATTAGTTTTGACGGGTAAATGTGACTACCGAAACGGATGGATTTTTCCGTCATTAGCCTTTACTTCAAGAGGGTATTAAATGTTTCTAAACACGAAGCATTTTGAAATAACTTGAAAACGAGAGATGAGTGTTTGAGATTCAGTCGAGTATCAAATTTCTTTGTCAAATGACTCGATTTTTGAAATAGTTTCTTCGACGAATTTGTTTTCGATCGAATGCAGCCTTTATCTCTTTCGTAGAAATTCAAGATTCAAATGCAGAAAGATGGAAGTTAATTTTGTGGTCCCACTCTTTTGAGCTTTACTTTTGAGATAAGATGAATTTGATTTTGGTTTTCTTCTATAGAGAGTGAAATAAAATTACTGAGTGTAGATAAAATGGAATGGTCCAGATTCATGACAAGAACTTGAGATGTGAAGTCCATTAGTTGTCGGCTGGGAAAAAAAATTGATTGTACTGAATAAATGCTAACCTAAAATTAGTATATAGTATGTTTGATTCATGTTTTTGACTGCATTGAATTCACTTTTTACCTACCTTAGTGTGTGTGTGTGTTTTGACTTGGAGGTATTTTTTGGTCAAATATATACTACACATTTGTATACACTATAGCTCATGTTACAATGTCGCATGATCATGTTACAATGTCTGTGTTTTGATACTCCGGTAAACGTCAATTCCGATCCGAAAATTTTGTATATTGGAACAATTTATTTCAATCCGGATTTTGAAAATCAAGATTCTTCTGATTTGCTTTGGATTGGAATTGGAATATAAATGGGATTTTGGTTTTTGATCTGATCTTAATTTTCGAAAATATTTCCCAAATAATCTTTTTCTTTTTTTTTTCCCTCAAAAGTTGCATTTATTGATATCTATAATTATATATTTTATATTATATATGTAAACACAATATCGGATTTTCGACTGAAACATGTTTTTCCAATTCCAATTTTCGAATTTCCATTTTTTTTGGGACTTCTTTTGTAATGGGGTTGGGATTAATTTTCGATTCTGATTCGACCTATTTGATTTCCACCCTTAGTGATAGTCAAAGAAAATATCTACGTTAATAAACTATGGCATATTAAATTTTGTGATGAAACTAGCCAAACAAATGCATGTGAAGAGAAGTAATCTATGTTCGATCACAATTCTAGAATATAGGACCTATTTTACCTACCTACTTTTTTTTTCCTATTTGTCAACATCTCATAGTAATATATATAAAATTAAAATTAAAATTAAAATTACAATTAAAATTAAAATTATAAAAAAAAAAAAGAAAAAAAAAAGAAAGAAAAACCGGGCCAAAAAATCTGTTAAGCAACTTGCTGCATTGAAAATGAATAGACTTTTCAAACTTCAAAGTTGAGAGAGAGAGAGAGAGAGAGAGAGAGAGAGAGAGAGAGAGAGAGAGAGAGAGAGAGAGAGAGAGAGAGAGAGAGAGAGAGAGAGAGAGAGAGAGAGAGAGAGAGAGTCCAATTTTCAATTAAAATCAAATAACAAGAAATAAATATTTCCTTTTATTTTCCTGCACACTCTCATGCTGCATGAATCTGTGTCCCCGCCATTAATGCGTTTCTCTTTCATATCTCTGTGTGTGTGTGTGTGTGTATAGAGATGTATGTATGTGTATGCATATGGTGGCATGTGGGTGCATAGGTGAGGAAAGAGAGTATTGATAATGAATGCAGCAGAGTAGTAATTATGAAGAAACCCTAATAAATGCTTTTCATCTTCATGAATATAATGCATCATCTCTCTCTCTCTCTCTCTCGTTTCTCTCTCTTATCTGATTTAACCTGTATTATGATATGCTGCATTTACTCCCAATACCCCACACACACACACAGTGACAAACAGTAGGGTACTACTTCTACTACACTACTGTGTTTGTTTGGTTTGTTGGCACAAATCTTGAAATTTCTTTTCTCCTTTTTGCTCTCTCAGCTTACATTTCTCTGTTCAATGCTTTTTTCTCCAAATCCTTTAATGCACCATTCCCCTATTATTATTTGTTTTTGTCCTCTTATAATTAATTTTATATTATATATGATAAATGATTATAATACATCATTTTCTCATTTATTTTTTCTTAATTAATTATTTCTTTTATTTGTTTATGAGTTATTTAGGTTATTAATTTAGAAAAATAACAATTAATGCATGCATCATTTTTGGGTAATTTTTTTCTCTCTTAAAATCAACAATTAATTTTGAAATGGATGGTGTTGGCGCCAGATTTCTCACCAAGAGTTTTGAGAAAATTCGCCAAGATATGAGATATATAAATACTATTTAATTTCATGTTATTATTTTGGGATTTTTATAAAGTCCATATTTGTACAGTTTTAATTATTTAGGACCTTATTTTTATTTTTATATGTAATTATTTTAGATTAGGTAACTTATTTAATTTGTCCCTATCTAAATTAAGTGTAGAAATGATAATATTCTCTTACATACGTTCGAATTTTTTGGGTTCAAACTAGTGTTTGCAGAGCTTATCTCATGCATATTATAAGCCAAGGTTGAACTTGGTTAGAGGTGGTTCGGCACCACCTCACAATTAATCGGCACAATGATATATCATAAATAAATCAGTTTTCAAATTTAATGCAATGTATTTCTAGATACTATTTGAAAATAATATACTAACAAAATATCAATCTACTCGAACCATGTTACAAAAATAATCAAATCGAGTTCAAACACAATTTTAGATTGAATATATATTACATATATTTATATAAATATAAATGTGAAGGGAATATATTAATTTGACAGAAGAAATAAATTGCTTGGCAACCTGAGAGCAAAGGAGAAAGGGGGAACAACAGAATATATATAATGAAGCAATAAATAAACGAATTTATTTAATTTGTTCCCATATGGGATCAATCATTCAAATATCCTCGTCCATCCATATTAATGACTATACATATATACATATAATTAATTAATTGCACTATTTTTAGATTTAAATTAAATGAAACTATAATTTTTTTTTTTTCAATATAATAAATATTTAATTTTACTATATATCCCCTAATTCTATCTATATATGAAAGTTGTAAGCATTCAATGCTTATATAGCCAGCTGATGAGGAGATGCCCCAAAAGTTCTCATGAATTGTCTTTTCACATTTATTTTTCCATTTTTATTTATATTTATTATATATACATATACATATATATATATACATATATTGTCTGTGAAGAGTGAAGACTATATACATTTGAAACTTTTTCTTCCTTACTATGTTGAGTTTTTTCTACTGAGAAAAAAAAACGTCCAGTGTGCGTGTGTGAGAGAGAGAGAGAGAGAGAGAGAGAGAGAGAGAGAGAGAGAGAGAGAGAGAGAGAGAGAGAGAGAGAGATTGTTGATTGTCGATTGTTGAAGAATGGGGAGAGCACCATGTTGTGATAAGAAGGGGTTGAAGAAGGGGCCATGGACACCTGATGAAGATGAGAAACTGGTGGACTACATTAACAACCATGGTCATGGTAGCTGGAGATCCCTCCCCAAGCTTGCAGGTTTTTTTTTTTTTCTTTTTTTTTTTATATATATATAAATGTTTTGGAATAATTAATTAATAATTAGTTGTTTGACATGACAGGACTTTTCCGGTGTGGGAAAAGTTGCCGGCTACGGTGGAACAACTATCTCCGGCCGGATATTATAAGAGGTCCCTTCACTCATGAAGAAGAGAAGCTTGTCATACAATTGCATGCCATTCTTGGAAACAGGTTTTTTTTTTTTCTTTTTTTTTATTCTTCCTTGTAGTACGAATTAGCACTTTCGGAAAATTTCGTTTTTTTTTTTTTTTTTTTTGGAAAGTGAAGATCTAATTCCAATTCGGTTCGGAAAAAAAGAAATGAGAAATGGGAAATCGGGATCTTGGAAATTGGAATGAGAAAGTTTAATTTGTTCTGGAATTAGAAATTTTTGGATTGGAATCGACTACATTTGTAAATTCCAATTTTTTTTTTTTCAAGTGATGTATAAAATGCATAATAATGTCGATCGATATTATAAATATAAATTTCTGAAGAAAAAACGTTCAACATTTTCGGATCGGAATCGACGATATTTGAAAAATTCCATTTTTTTTTGTCAACTGGTATATAAAATGGATAATAATACTAATGTTGATATTATAAGTGTAGTTTTCTGAAGAAAAAAAATCAAAATTTTCAGAAATTATAATCGGAATCTCATATATATTCTAATTTCATTTATAAAAAAAAAAGAAAAAAAACAAGAAATCGAAATTGGAATGAAAAATACTATTCCAACATCAGAAAATTTCGGATCGGAAAAGAAAAAAAAAACAATGGTCGATTTTTTCGTTTAATTTCCGGTTTAATTATTTTCGACTTTTTTTCAGGTGGGCAGCAATTGCTTCTCAACTCCCGGGAAGAACGGACAACGAGATCAAGAATCTATGGAACACTCATCTCAAGAAAAGATTGCTTCAAATGGGAATCGATCCTCAAACTCATGAGCCCTCTTCGACTTTATCAAACGGTCTTCCTTCGACCCGCCACATGGCGCAATGGGAGAGCGCCAGGCTGGAAGCCGAAGCCCGTCTCTCCAAGGAATCTCGACCGTCGATTAATCCATCACCATCTGATGGAAAGTCGGACGGCGACTATTTCATGCGATTGTGGAATTCCGAAGTCGGAGAAACGTTTCGAAAAGTGGATAAGAAAACGGAATATTCCGTTTCTCAAAGTCCGGTTTTTTCCGGGACCACTACGGAAACCGGGCTTCTCACGGAACAGAAAAATGAGGATTTTCTTACGGGGTCGGATTCTTGCATCGATAACGAAATCGAGGACTCGTCCGAATCTTCTTCGTTACAGCTGCTTTTGGATTTTCCAAGT
Organism: Erythranthe guttata; assembly: GCF_056151865.1. NCBI lineage: Eukaryota > Viridiplantae > Streptophyta > Magnoliopsida > Lamiales > Phrymaceae > Erythranthe > Erythranthe guttata. Next base: position 14,007,170 of record NC_142546.1, on the reverse strand, counting down.
AACAATGATATGAGCTTCTTGGGGCAACCTGATTGTTATTACAACAGCTTATATCCTTCCATTTTTACTTGATTCTTTTTTTTTTCTTTTTCGGGTTTTCGCGTTTCGTTAGGTATGTAAAATGACATGTATTAAATGTTTTGGCTAGCTACTTTTTTTAATTCTCCCTATTGCTTGGGAAGAATTGAAAAGTGTAACTTTTCGTTTGTTGTCGATTTATCGAGTAATCGCGGTTTTATAAATAGCTTGTATGTTTTGATTAAGTGACACAATATCGAAATTTCAGGGAGCTACGTATTTGAAAAATAACAAGTCTCTATTAAGTTTTTAAGTAGTAGGGGGCCATAGCCCCCATTAGCTCTATGTTGGCTCCGACCACTTCAGTGGCAGAAATGTAATTCCACACTCTACGAATATTTTTTCGATAAATGGTTTTTTTTTTCCACAATGCGAAACGTATGCAAAATTGGTTTAAAAGAAGAAGAAAAACAAAATTTTCGAGGAAAAAAATGAAGGAAAATTCAATTGGTGGTTCACTAGCAAACCACTCGAGTTTTCGTTAGTCCCGAAAGCACGCAAAGCCCGATTTGGGAATCTGGCCCGTAGCGCGATACTTTGCAGCCATCTCGGAAGCTTTGAGAAGTTCCTCACCCTTTCGGGCTTCAACGGTGGCTCTCTTCTCTTCTGCATGCTTGTGTATTTGTGCTGCCTTGTTTTTCATTTTCTCTGCATATTCCGCTTTTTTCCTCTCCAGTTGTTCCTGCGCGCGCGCGCACACACCGTTTTGATTTCCGACGAATAAATATAATTATTGAAATTTTAAATTCCGTTTCAATTTTACTAATACCATTTTGATTTTGAACGTGATTTTGACCATCTTCTAATCTGATCATTGAAAAATTCAAACACGGAAATTGCAGTCCTTTCAGTTAGTTTTCTACTCCCACTTGAATCAACTAGATTGGACGTCGGGTGACAAAGTTACGCACGAATCCGTTACATTTTGAATTTTAGATAACTCAAAATATCAAAGTTGTAGACAGAGTTAATTGATTCATGCATATCTTTCTCACACGACATCCAACATTAGTGATCCGAATTGTATTATAAAGCTAACTCAAAGAACTATAAATTTCAATTTTCGCATTTGCCAATTCAGACTAAAAAACAGTTAAAATCACGTTTGAAGTCAAAACGACATTTATCACAATATAGATTAATTAATGTGATCATATATATTATATCAGTAAGAAGAATATGACTAATTAATTCATTAGTTAATAAATTAATGTTTACCTGTATTTTTTTGAGTTGGGCTTCAAGAGATGCCTTCTTGCTATTTTCCCATGATGAAACTTTTGCCTGCCTCTTTTGAGCCCTGCATCCAACTCCATCAAAATAATCAAGAAAATAAAAATAAAAACCAAATAAATATATTCATCAAATTAAATAAAAAAACAGAGAATTAAGGAAATTAAAGAAAATATTCATGGATAATTAAAAATCATACTTGTTCTCAACTTTGCTTTTTTCCCTTTCCTCCCACGCCTTAATAAACGACAACTTCTTCTCGTGTTCTAGCTTCGCCATTGCGATATCTACATATATAGATAGGTAATTTTACTACAAATAATCATAATCATCCACCAATATTGAAATAAATATATGTATACATACATGTTCACTCAAATTTAAGAAACTTATTAATAATTAAAGATTATTACAATACCTCGGTCGAGAGGTTGTCTTGCCTCGTCGGATTCCGCGACCTCTAAAATGATTTCGAAAATAAGAGCAAGTTATATATTATATCATATTATTATCATCAAAACCATATATATATATATATATATATATATATATGAAAGGATAGGTAATTACTTGTGAAATCATGATCTTGACGAGACGGAGTGGCGTGCCCAGAAAGGGGTGGCTCCGCCGCTCCTGACTTCCTGGAAACAACTTCCTCCGGCGCCGCCATTGCCGTTTATTATATATATATATGTGTGTATGTATATATAAAGCTAGAGAGATCTAGAGCTCTAATTACCTCTGCAATGGCGGCGAAACGAAAAGAAAGAAATAACTCAACACGAAGCAAAAAGGGGTCGCTACTAAATATGGAAATGGCGAAAGAATTTGATTAATTAGAATATTTATTGAGTGGGATAGAGAGAGAACGAAAAACCAGTGTAATTCAAGGTACGTGCTTGTTTCACGCCTACGTTGTTCTTGTGTGTGTGTGTGTGTGTTAGAGAGAGAGGACCTAATTTATATTACGATATATATATATATATATATATATATATATATATATATATATATATATATATATATATATATATATATATATATATATATATATATATATATATATATAGGTTAATTTTTAAATATGTTTTGATTATAGTAGTAACTAGTAAGTACGATGTGGAAATGGGATGAATCGAATTGGAATTAATTAACACTTCCGAACATATTCCCAATTTTTTCGAAAGCCAAAAAAAAAAATCCAATCCAAATTATCGTTTTTCTTTTATGTAAAAAAAAATTGCATTCAGAAATATTTGGATTTGGAGGGGTAGAATTCAGAAATTTTATTTTTATTTACACATAAAATAAAATATATAATAATATTATTATTAATATAATTTTCCGCAAAAAATGGATTTTTTAGGAATTATTTTTAAAAGTTAAACTGGATCGAAAAATCAAAGGCTCGTATATATATTTCAATTTCCAATTTGTATACATTTTATTTTATTTTTTCTATTCGAACTCAAGCTCAAGCTCAAATTGAGCTTCATAGGTTTTCGAATGAAAATATGCACTCAAAATTGATTCTTAAAAGCACAAATATAGCTAAAATGAAACCATTAATAGCATTTATTTGAGTTTGGCAACGAAAATATGAAATTAAAAACTTAGGCACAAATTAAATATGAATGGAGCTTCTGCCTAACACAACTCTCTCTCTCTCTCTCTTCTTTTAAATATCTAATTTATTTGAGAGTTGAATCACACTTTATTTTAAAATCCTAAAATGCCCCTTCCTTTCTTAATAAATAAAGAAGAAATGTTTGGTTCAACATTTGAGTAGGGGTATTCATTCGGCAATATAGTACCGAACCAAACTAGAATTTCGGTAGTTAACAAATTTGTAACGTTTACATAACTTAATTGTTCGGTTCGGTATGGCTTTTTACCGAATTAATTCGGTTTTTTCGGTTCAGTAACGGTTAAATCGAAAATATATTTTAATATTTTAGAAAATGTAAAAAAAAATATTTAAACTAATAAATTGTTGAATTAATCGTTCAAATTTCAATAATCGACCTTAAAAAATGAATATCAATAGGGACTAATATGTAAATAATGGATAAAATTATCAATCTAAAAGTATTTTATAATTTGTTATAACGTTAAAGAATTTAATATAAAATAAAAAAACAAGTATTTATTAAATATTTCAGTATTCAGTATGGTATATCGGGCATCAATACCGTAATACCGTACCGAAAACCAAAATTCCGAAAAAACTTTACCAACAACACCGGACATAAAAAATTATTCTAATTAATGCGATTATGTTGCCCATAACTTCACATATTACAAACGAGGTCGGAAATTCAAATTTCTTTGATCGACTCCTTGCAAAATTTATTTAAAAGAAAGAAAGCTAATTTAACAAATCAAAACATAATGAAAGACAAGAAAAATATCCAATCAAAAGAAATATCTTAATAGGAATAAGGTGATAGTATGATCCATCATCAACTATAGTTTGTGTTATGACATAATAAATAGTACGATGAAAATTACAAATAACAATTAAAAAAAAAAGGGAAATATATTGGAAATAAATAAATAAATAGAAAGCATAATAATAATAATAAATTAATAAGCTCTTTCTTTGATGATGTCCAAACTCATCTCACTTGGATCAGTTGCCTGTAACTCAACTTGAATCCCATCTAACTCTCTCTTGATTCTGTCCTTTGAACTTGCATACAGCATCTTTGTTCTCACTGTTGCCCCTTCTGGTGACCTGTCATTTTTTTATTTATTTAAAAAATTTAAATTATATTATGCGTTACCGTACCGGCCGTCAATTCTGATTTATTATATTGTTGGCCCGTAACATAATTTAGGAGATAGAAAACAATCACAACTACTAACACATGATCGAGTATGTATACGACTACAACCATATCGTATGTAACTACGCCATTCTTATGAACGAGCGTAAATATCATGAAGACTAATTGTTTATCGTTTCTAGGTATTTAGTAAGATGTCGTGCTTAGTAAAAAGATCGAGGCGTCAACTGCACCGATTCATGTTTCGTCTTTATCTATAAATCAAGACTTACGCATTCAACCTATGTGAGCTAAATCATGTATCGAAATGATTTTAGCAAAGGACCACTCCTAGCAAACCAATCGAATTCGTGATAAGGGCCTACGTATTAGAGCCTATAATTGTATAATAACTAGATCAAGAAACGCCGAGTATATAATTCGAATCGTCGAATTAGATCAAATAATTTAATTAATCAAGACGACATATCTTCGCAATCAAATTAAATAAACGGAGGCATATTAGTATACGTGTGTGCGTGTGTGTGTGTATATATTTACACTAGTGTAGTCAGAATTTTAAGTTTGCAAGGGGCGTATAAAATTTTACGAGGGAGGGCCCACAATGCTACCATACACGATTTTTATTTTTTGTATTGTCTATATAAAATAATAGGGATCTGAGAAATGTTGGTGTGTGGGGAGTGGGGAGATGGCCCCCTTTGCCTATATACTGGCTTCGTCACTATGTGTATATGTAAATAATTACGAGCTAGCGTACCATGCAATGAAGTAAATCTTGCTCTTGTGGCAATTCTCATCGGTGGTGAAGTCATAGTCGTAGACGGCGTAGCGGCACTCATTGGCCGGGAGGCTGTCGGCAAAGTCCTGGTAAGACTCGCCCTGCGGGCCCACCTTCTCGACAACGACTTGCTGGACATTGTTGTCGATCTTGAACACAATGTATCTGTGGTTCCTTTTCGCCTTCAGCTCCAAGAATTTCAGCTTGCACTCGTCGTTCACAGCTATTCCCGACACCGAATTCGCCTGTCGACAAATCAAACACAACACACAAAATATAATGAAATATTATTGATGACTGCGGAGCCAGCATATGACCAGAGGTCAAACACAACACACAAATACAATAAAATATTATCAAATATTGGTGGAACCAGCATACGATCAGAGCGCGTATATTAATATTATACATGAAGCAAATAATACATAAGAAATTAATTATGATATACCATTGTTGTTTTGTGGTAAGAAGAGATTGAAGTTTAGATTGAAGAAGAAGAAGAAGAAGATGAATATGGAGAGAAGAGAGAGAGAGAATGGGATCCTTGGTTTTTGGTACAACGTTGGATTTGGAATATTTCAAACGGGCCGGAGAGATTTTTCAGCCTCGTTTTTTATTTTTAGGTAAATTAACTAATGCCACGTGTCTTGTTTTGCTTCGTTTCACAATTTTTACCACCCACGTTTTTCTTTTTCTTTCTTCTTCCATATATAGTGTTTAAATTGTGACTTTATTTATATGAAATAATTAATAATAAATAGAGTGCATGATTGGGGTGAAAATTGAGGGAGGGATAATAATAATAATAATAATAATAATAATAATAATAATAATAATAATAATAATAATAATAATAATAATAATAATAATAATAATAATTTGCAATTTTCGAACAATATTTTTCATTCTGAATCTCGTAATTCATTTTTTTTTTTTTTGGAGTTTTTGGATTGAAATTGAAATAAGTATCAGATTCCAATTTTAATTTGAGATAAATTACGGCCACCCCCTATGGATAGAGTTAAATTACGAAAAAAAAAGAAAAACCTTTTGTTTGGGTAATTACAACCACCTACTTCAACTATGAATCTTTTTACACGTCCATCCTTATAGTGTAAATGTGGAATGTTCTCTAGTTTGCACTCGCTTTGTGTAAAAATACAGTTTCTGATGCATCACTGTCTTATATATACAAGCCATGAGACATATTTTATGATCATTTTGTTTCAAAATATGAAGCTCCAATGGGGTCAAACGGGTACAAACTGGAGAATATTCCACATAATCTAGAAGATTCCGCTAAATTTAACATCGCAATGATGGACGTGTAAGAAAATTCATAGTTGAGGGGTTGTAATTACCCAAATATGAGAGGATTTTCGTAATTTGACCTTACATCGGAGTGGCCGTAATTCATGCTTTAATTCCTTTTCATATAATTTTTTCATTACTACTCTAAATATAGCATCATTAATATAATCTTTTTACCAATATTTTAAATTTGTTAAAAACAATTAGGATAAATGGCAAATAGGACCATGACAAGGCCACTTAATTAAAAGAGGGACATCCAATTTTTTTGTCTTTCAAACAAATTCAGCTCTTTCAGACTTATTTGCAAGTAAGGAAAATCATTTTATATATACCAAAATTACCCGCAATTCATTGAAACTCAATTCAACTCCAATTTCATGATTTACATCCCAATTTAGCCCAATTTCATGATTTACACCCCAATTTAACCCAAGTTCATCAATTAACCAATTTTAACCCTAATTTCAATTTTGACCCCAATTTTGACCCGCCATCATCGGAGAACGCCGGTCGCCGCCGTTGACCGACGTTGACTTTTTTTTTTTTTTTTTTGAAATTTTTTTTTTCCTGAATTGTTTTCCGGCCGGTCAACTGTCGTTGACCGCCGGGTCTCCGGCGTTGATTTTTTTTTTATATAATTTTGTTTTTTCTTAAAAAAAATATTTTAACTAATATTACTGTCTTGGCTGCTAAATTACTGTCTCCGACAGTTATTTAACTGTCGGAGACAGTAATTTAACTGTTAATTGACTTTTTTTTTTCTTCAAAAATATTTTAATTAATATTACTGTATTTGTTGCTAAATTACTGTCTCCGACAGTTATTTAACTGTCGGAGACAGTAATTTAACTGTTAATTGACTTTTTTATTCTTAAAAAAAATATTTTTAATTAATATTATTGTATTCGTTGCTAAATTATTGTCTCCAGCAGTTATTTAACTGTCGGAGACAGTAATTTAACTGTTGATTGACTTTTTTATTCTTAAAAAAATATTTTTAATTAATATTACTGTATTCGTTGCTAAATTACTATCTCTAGCAGTTATTTAACTGCCGGAGACAGTAAGTTAACTGTTAATTGACTTTTTGTTTCTTAAAAAAAATTATTTTTAATTAATATTACTGTCTTGGCTGCTAAATTACTGTCTCCAACAGTAATTTAACTGTCTTAGACAATAATATTAATAATATTATTGTTCGGAAAAATAATATTCATAATATTACTGTCCCAAACAGTAATATTACTGTCTGAGACAATAATGTAGTAGCCAAGAGAGTAATATTAATTAAAATATTTTTTCTAAGAAAAAAAAATTCAAAAAAAAACATTTCAGAAAAAAAATTATTTTCTGAAAAAAAAAATTTGGGGGTTAATTTGATATATTTGTTTAAATCCGGGGTCAATGTGTAATATTAAGGAAGTTAGAGCCTAATGGATGGAATTGATAAGAATTATATTATAGATGGTATTTTATACTAAAGACATGGGAATGGATTTAATTGAGAGACTATTTTTTTTTAGACCAATTTGCATTTAAGTTCTATGTGATGGAACTTTTTGCCCTTCGACCAAAAAATTAATTAAAAATGGGGCTTTTCAAACAATACTTAAAGAAAAAAAAAATCAGGAATTAAAATACAAGAGTTGTTTGTTCTATTCATCTTGAATATGAAAATGCAAAATCGTGTAGGTAATTGCAGAGTCGTGGTTAATCACGATGACACTTTTGATTTATTCGTTACCAACTTAACCATTGTTAGGTTATGATATTAATATTTTAAATTTATAAGTTGACTTAATATATGTCGTTATCATTATCAACATAATTTTATTTTATTTTAACATCAAGTAAGTGATTGTTGGTATTATTAATTAAGTTCGTTAAGCTAATGCTTGAGTCGTGCATGATGATCTTATCAAATTATTCATGGTAATTGTTTAATTAATAAACAAATTAATTTAATTAATTAATAATAATAATAATAATAATAATAATAATAATAATAATAATTAGGTTCGAATTAGTATAGCATCATAGTCTCACAATCAATCGTTTTTTTGGTGGTGTAGTTTTGTTTTAAATGTTTGTGGCTCTAAAAAGTCATCAAAGGCAACAAAAAAGATTTTTTTTAATCATTTCATTGGTGTTAATTAATCTTCAATTTGTGCAAAAAAAAAAAATCTTCAATTAGTAAAATACTTAAATAAATTTTTTTTTTTTTTCAAATATATTTTATTATTTACATTAATTGATTCGGAATTCAAGTGTCAAATAAAATATATTCAACCTAATTTATTGTATATCTTATTTAATCCTATAAATAATAATTAGTTAAGTACTATATAGAACTAATTTTAAACAATAAATAATTTCCATGGGTCACTTGCAACAACAACTATGTTGGTCGTCTCCTTTTTTTTTTTTTTTCTTTTTTTCTTTTTTCCTCTTATTAAAAGAAAAAGATTATTATAATATGAGGGGGTTGATAACATTCTATTTAAATTATTGCAAGTGCAATTATGCATATGGTTGACCAAAGTACAATACAAACTTCTCACAAAGACATGGTCAAACACGTTATCCAATATTGCCTAATAAAGTGAAAATTAAATGAATGAGATCGATTATTGATTTAGTTACGTTCGAATTTCCTTGTCAATAGTTGTTAGGTCGAAATTGTTGAATACAGTTAGCCTAATATTGTTTACGTCTCTTGTGTAATTTGGTAATTATTATACGAATTTAAGTTTACTCAGTTCACTTATATGATAATTAGCTACGTGTTCCTTCATTACCAAACAAAAAACAATAAATACATAAATGAATGAATGAGATTCGAATTAATACTTAGAAACTTAATTGAATTTGCAGTTCCAATCCCATTCCAAAAGATTTCGGGATTTCGGAAATTGGAATAGATTTCTTTTTTCCCCAAATATAAAACTTCCAAAATTTTATTTTTTATTCACCTATAATATAAAATACTGATATTATAAATATACTACTTAGAAAAAAATTGGAATTTTTGGAATACGAAATGAAAATATAATATTCTAAGATCAGAATTACATTATACAGGTAAACTTTTATTAATTAATACAATTGGGACTAGCAAAATTTTATTAATTTAACGAAATATTAAATTATCGAACTAATACTTTAATAGATTTTACCGAGTCGAAACCAGATGAAACTATTATTTAAACGAGGCTATTAATTTATCGAGTATTAATTTATTGACGTTCTAATGTAATTTCCACTAATAATGGTGGTTTATTACATTAATACCAAAGGGTATATGTATTGTAACTCTGTTCTTGATCAGCCAAACACGTTTTTCATAGTTTTAGGTAAATGCTAAATTTAATAAACACGTAACACAGAAAAGCAGACAAAATCAAACCAGACTTTTCTGCCATTGCTAATGATTTATTTCTTCTTCCTTGAATTTTCCTCTTTTTTTTTTTTTATTATTTAATTAATAAACGAATTTGGTATGCGTGTAATATATTAAATGTAAATGAAAATATAAATATATAAGCTGAAAATTTCAACTGTAATTGCTTGAGATTGTATATATCATTTCCCCACGCCTTCATCATGTATCTCTCTTCTTCTTCTTCTTCTTCTTCTTCGTCTTCTTCTTATCTGTCATTAGCAAAACAATATTGGTATTAGTCTTTTTCTTCTTCTTTTCTCTTCTTCTCTCCTCTTCCGTTCATTTCATGATTTCATCTGAGTTCTGAATCAAATTTGTCAAAGTCCAAAATCCTCAACTTGTGTAAGAAGTCAGAAAACAGGTACATCTCTCTCTCTCTCTCTCTCTCTCTCTCTCTCTCTCTCTGTTTTAATTAATTGTACGTGTGAGAACAGAGTTTCTATTACTAATTTTTTCTTTCTAAATGAAGTTTGATTCTTATGGAAATTATCTAAATGAAAATTTTGTGTCTCCTTCAGAATCAAGAAAAAAGGATATATATAGATACATATCTCAGAGCGTATATACATACATAAGTGATCAATCATGAGCAACCTAAAGCTAGCAGTGGAGGTTGTAAGGGCCCACAACCTCCTACCGAAAGACGGGCAAGGCTCGGCCAACGCCTGCGTCGAGCTCCACTTCGACGATCAGAAATTCCGAACAACCGTTAAGGAAAAAGATCTCGACCCGTTTTGGAACGAAACGTTCTACTTCAACGTATCGAACGCGATCGAGCTTCAAAACCTCACCCTCGAGGCATACGTCTACAACATCAACAACAAGGCCACCAACTCGAAATCCTCCCTCGGAAAAGTCCGTATAACCGGCACCTCCTTCGTACCCTACTCCGATGCCGTCGTTTTCAACTACCCTTTGGAACGAGGTGGCATCTTCTCTCGTTCGAGAGGCGAACTAGGTTTGAAAGTCTATATAATCGACGATCCCCGGATAACTTCTTCCTCGGCGGGGCCGCTTCCGAATATGGTGCCGCCTAATTCTTCTTCGTATTCGAGTTTGCATACGATTGAAGAACAATTGCCTTTGCCTCCTCAACGAGTCGAAGAGGTGATCCCCGATATTTCGGGTAGTAGAGGCAAAAAGGGGTCTCGGAGGACGTTGTATAATGTTTCGAACTCGAATAACGAACAACAACAACAACAACAACAACAGCAGCAGCAGCAACCCCCATTTTCGATGCAATCACATCAAACAATGCAATATGGGATTGATGAAATGAGAGGTGGGCCCCAAGTACCGCCAGGTGTACGCATGTATCCCGGTTCTTCGTCCCAGCCAACAGATTTCATGCTTAAGGAAACGAGCCCTGTTCTTGGAGGGGGTCAAGTTGTCGGGGGCGTGGTCAAACGTTCGGAGAAGAAGAAATCGAGCGTCTATGACCTAGTCGAGCCGATGCAGTTCCTATTTGTTCGGGTCGTGAAAGCTGCCGAACTACCCTCGATGGACCCCATGGGGAGCCTCGACCCCTACGTCGAGGTTCGTCTCGGAAACTACAAAGGGTTCACGCGGCATTTCGAGAAAACCAAGAATCCCGAGTGGAACACGGTGTTCACGTTCTCCAAGGATCGACTGCAGGCGTCGGTTCTCGAGGTCGTGGTTATGGATAAGGACTTGATAAAGGATGACTTTGTCGGGATCGTCAGGTTCGATCTCAACGAGATCCCGATGCGGGTCCCGCCGGATAGTCCGCTGGCTCCTGAGTGGTACCGTCTCGAGGATGAAAAGGGCGAAAAGGTCAAGAAAGGGGAGCTCATGCTTGCGGTTTGGATGGGCACACAAGCCGACGAGGCCTTCTCGGATGCTTGGCACTCGGACACGGCTAGCCCCGTCGACGGTTCGATCCCGTTGGCACACATCCGGTCGAAGGTGTACCACTCTCCGAGATTGTGGTACGTTCGGGTGAACGTGATCGAGGCGCAAGATTTGGTTTTATACGAGAGGAACCGGTTGCCGAACGTGCATGTGAAGGTGCAAATCGGGAGCCAAGTTTGGCGTACGAAGGCCGTGCAGGCGCAGACGGGGAACGCTTGGTGGAATGAGGATATGATGTTCGTTGCCGCGGAGCCGTTCGACGATCATTTAGTACTCTTAGTCGAGGATCGTGTGGGCCCCAACAAAGAAGAGATCCTAGGTAAGGTTTTCGTGCCGTTGGCTACCGTCGAGAGGCGGGCGGACGACCGGATTATCCACTCCAAGTGGTTCAACCTGCAAAAACCGAACACAACGGAAGTTGAGGAGCCGAAGAAGGACAAGTTCTCGAGTAGGGTCCACCTCAGAATCTGCCTCGACGGAGGGTATCATGTTCTCGATGAATCCACGCACTATAGTAGCGATCTTAGGCCCACGGCAAAGCAGCTGTGGAAGCCACCGATTGGCGTGCTCGAGCTAGGTATATTAAACGCGGACGCTCTTACACCGATGAAGACGAGAAACAACAGAGGAACTTCCGACACTTATTGTGTCGCAAAGTACGGTTTGAAATGGGTCCGAACGAGGACGATAACCGACAATTTGAATCCAAAGTACAACGAGCAATACACTTGGGAAGTATTCGACCCGTCCACGGTTCTCACTATCGGCGTCTTCGACAACAGTCTAATCGGCGAGAAGGGCCCCGCCAACGGCAATAACAAAGACGTCAAAATCGGAAAAGTTCGGATCAGAATCTCGACACTCGAAACGGGTAGGGTCTACACGCACTCCTACCCGTTACTAGTCCTCCACCCCTCGGGTCTAAAGAAGATGGGGGAGCTCCATCTGGCGATACGATTCTCTTGCACGTCGATGTTAAACATGATGTCGTTGTACTCGAGGCCGCTCTTGCCCAAAATGCACTATATAAGGCCGTTAAGCGTGGCGCAGCTTGATACGTTGCGCTACCACGCGGTCAACATACTGGCGGCTCGGCTGAGCCGAGCCGAGCCGCCTCTCAGGAAGGAGGTCGTCGAGTACATGACCGATGCTGACTCGCACCTTTGGAGCATGCGAAGGAGCAAGGCGAACTTTTTGAGGCTGATGTCGGTTTTCAACGGAATATTCTCCGTCGGGAAATGGTTCGGTGAGATTTGTGTGTGGAAGAACCCGATCACGACGGTTCTCGTTCACATTCTATTTTCCATGCTGATTTTTGTCCCCGAGTTGATTCTTCCGACCTTGTTTCTCTACATGTTCCTCATCGGAGCTTGGAACCATAGGTTTCGAGCGAAATACCCTCCTCACATGAACATAAGGTTGTCTTGTGCTGACTCAGCGCTGCCCGACGAGATCGACGAGGAGTTCGATACGTTCCCGAGTGGCCGGAGCTTTGACCTGGTCAGAATGAGGTACGATCGGCTCCGGAGCGTGGCTGGCCGGATCCAGACGGTGGTCGGTGATGTGGCGTCGCAGGGGGAGAGGATTCAGGCGGTGCTGAGCTGGCGGGACCCGCGTGCCACCGTGATTTTCATGGCTTTCTGTGTGGTGGCCGCTTTGGTTTTGTATGTTGTGCCGTTGCAGTTGTTGATCGTGGCAGCAGGAGCGTACGGTATGAGGCATCCTAAATTCCGGCACCGGCTGCCGCCCGTGCCCGTGAATTTTTTCCGGCGGCTGCCAGCTAGGACTGATAGCATGCTGTGAGTTTTCTGCAAGTTTGTTGAAAGTACTGTTTTTTTTTTTTTCTTTCCAAGATTTGTTGGGAGTGTACAAAAACTATATGATGTTACTGGATTTTCTATGTTGTTTACAAATAATAACTTTAGCAGAAAAAGCCAATAATTCTTAACAAATATATATGTAAGATTAGTACAACCTATGTCAGGTAAATAAGCAAAACATACTAAGAAAAAAAATAAAAAAATCCAATGTAGTTTTTCATCCAGATATTACTGGAAATAACTGTCGAAAAAGTCGAATAAACTATCAATTAGGCTTAAACATTAGCCGAAGAAACTAAATTCCCAAACGCACGATCCGCTGAATTTTCCTCGTCTTTCCCATCGTTAATTTTCGTCTTTGACACACGAGGCAACAAGCTCGCCACAATTACCTGGATTAAAAAAACAAGTATAATAAATAACAATGTCTGGAGCCAAACGAAACATAATGTAATAAGCATTTTTCTCGTGTAATAAGACGAATAAACTGTCGGAACATTTAAAAGATATACCTGAACAGGGCTAGCAGCAATCATAGCACCCTCAACTACACCACCTATGGCTAGCCCATCGGGACCCGCAAGAGTAAGATTCAGACGACCAACCGGCCCGTTTGAAGCATTGAAATCTTCGTTTGAAAACGAACCCGATAAGCTCAATATATCAAACCGCCCCTACAAAACACACACACACACACACACACACACACACACTTAGTGAAAAAAGACAATTCATTCAAAATATTTATCAACTTCAGTTGAGAAAAATAATCATGTTTCTTGTTTGCTAATTCAAGAATATCAAACAGCAAGAGTGTGTGTGTGTGTATTATATATATACCTCGTGTGTGATTGTCCCACTAGAAAATGAGACTCTCATATTCACGGCCGAAATGGCACCAATAGCCGATAAGACGACTGTGGCGGGCCGCCCTTGAGAAAATGTTAGTATCTTCCTTTTGACATCCTGCATAAAAAAAAAATTATAAAAAAATTCATAAAAGTATATATATATATATATATATATATATATATATATATATATATATATATATATATATATATATATATATATATAAAAGGATGTCTTTATGTGCATATGATTATTTAGAAATAGTTGATTGTATTTCCAATACATATATATTGAACTCGTATTTCGCCTATTGATATTCTTAATCTTAATGACTTAACATCACCAAAGCCTCGTAGCGAATTTATTGATTTTGAGAAAGATCACAAAATCAATCTTACGGGAAATGTCGTAATTAAACAATATGCATTGAAATTTGAAAGAAATGAAAAGTACTTAGTTACTAGATTGCACTTACTTCTCCCGTAGCAACATTGATGATATGTGGAACCATTTTTCCGGGCCCGTTAGGGACCGATCCTCCACCTGACCAAAAAAAAAAAAAAATCAACGAAATTTATCAGAAGCAACATTAACAAATCTCATATTACAATAAGATGTATGTCCGAATGCCAAGTCGAGAAACGGTAAATTGTTATATATATATTAAAACAATGAGCATTTATAGACCGACTAAATCTCGTATCCGACATTTGATACTTATATATATTCAATGGTTCGAAACATGCCTCTCCTCAGATTTATATCTTGAAAAAAAAAATGCAATTGATTATTATTTCAAAAGAAAATATTTGAATTCCTATTAAAGTATATCGAGTAGCAACGTAGACGAATCTAAACGCATTATTTTTCCATTCACATGTAAGATTCGGAAACAACCTGGAGATAATTCTTCACTTTCAATGAGTGCCCTGTGCATTTTTGCCACTAGCTCGATATTTGGTTGTGAACCCATCGAGAGAGAGAGAGAGAGAGAGAGAGAGAGAGAGAGAGAGAGAGAGAGAGAGAGAGAGAGAGAGAGACTTCTAGAGAGAGGGAAGAGAGAAGTACAGGAACAACCATCTTTACATTTAAAGAAAGAGAGATATAAGGTCTCAAGTGACGTGGTTTAATGAGGTGTCGGTATGTCATTCGTCCATTTATGCTATCATAACCGAGCTTTTATTACAGAGAAGGGCAGGACGGGGTGAGTCAGCAGCTGAGTGGCTCAAGTGACGTGTCTGCAACGTAACTTTCTAACAAACGCCACTTGTCATACACTATGTTACATACAAACCTATATGTGTTCATAAACCTATATGTGTTCATATAAAGACATACTCGATGCAATTTCCTAAAAAGATATTACATTGCATTGCATGCATTTGCTTCACTGTTAAGTTTCTCGTCATTGAATTATCTACGAATTAATTGCTCGACTCCGTAGCCCATTCTATGTGTACGTTTCTTGACAGTCGATAAGTTCCGGTTATGGAAAGTGCCCTTCTTTCCATCATGGATTATTTCCGTTACCAACTTGATTACACCTAATAAATTGCACGTGATCCAACGAACATTTTGCTAAATATCGAACGAGCTAATTTTATCAGAAGCTATACACTTTCACAAGTCCTATTTTGCTAATTTTCCTCGTACGAAAGTAGTGGACTTGATGAACATAACTCACTCGAGAATATACAATCGTATACATAAACATAAAAAAACAGAATCGATTTTCTTGACTAAAAAAAAAATTCAGAAAATTTACCGAGGGAAACAAGTTGCTGCTTTCGACCAGTGCCAGGTGGCCTTCCCCTCCTTTTCTGAGACGGTCTCAAAATCGGGACATGGCTCGAAGTGGAAGGCGACAGAGCCAACGAAACAGCTGCAGCAGAAGTACCTCTTCCGTATTTACGGGGCCTGCCTCTTTTCCTTCGAACGGGTTCGCCCTGCAGCATAGCGGGAGGCGGGCCCACACTAATAGCTTGAGGTGACATCATCGACGAGGCGTGCAGAGGCAATGTGGACCCCATTAGAGCTCCGTCGAGGTTGGATTGAAAGTGTTGATTCGAAAACGGATTCATTCTCGGCGAACTCTGTAAGCCCATTACGGATTCGGTTGTTTCTTGATGAAGGTAATACGGAGACGCGCCTTGTCGGTTCATAGCATCTCTTTGATCCATGGCGAGGGTGCAGTCTCGAATCGAGTCGCCGAAAATATTTAAAAATTACGAATAATCGGACAATTATTCGTTGGGCAAAAGTTGGTGATTAGGCATGTAAAACTTCAAGCATTCCTATACACGAACTGTACTTACAAAATAAGCAAAATCAAGACAACAGAAGAAAACTGAAATGTATGTTATTTACAAGTTTACTAAAGGGTTTTTAATTAGAGATAAAAACACACAATTCTATCTCACTCTAACCAAACAGTCCCTTAAATTGGTAAGCACAAAACCCTTCAAAAATGGGGGGGAAAATCACAAGCCCAGATCAAAAAAGGAAAGCAAACCCATGCAAGAAATTGCAAGTGGTGATTCTTCAAGGTAGCACCGCCTCAGAGGAATAAGCCGTTGATTGACTCAGCGCCGCCGCCGCCGCCGCCACCACAACGGTGGTGGATGAATTCATTCGTATCGGAGAGGTAGTGCATTTTATTGATTTCCATAAAAAAGCTTCCTTTCTCTCTCCCTTCTCTCTCTCTTCACTGTTTTCTCTCTCTAGAATTTTGGGTTTGTGTTTGCTGTGGGTGGTGTGTGATGAGGTGATAGAGCGAGGAGTGATGCGGGGTTGTAGAGAGAGATTGAAGAGAGAGAGAGAGAGAGAGAGAGAGAGAGAGGGAAAATCTTGATTAGGACAAAAGCAGAATTGAGCGCTTGGTGGATAATTCTCATCTTTATAGACGACTCAGATTTGGTTTCAATGTGATATGTCAAAGGTTAACACCCACCCGCAGGGTGGCGCGTGAGGTCACTTTAAAGAGAGAAAAGGAGTCCGAGCGCGTGGGGTTAATTAAGGGACAAAAAAGGTTGAAGAACAAAATTAAATAAATAAAAAAAGGGACAAGTACAGATAAATCCCCAACTCAAAAACAAACATACGGGTCAGTCACCAGTAATGTTTTACTAGCGGGTCAGTCCCTACAGCAAACATAAACATGCAGTTCAGTCTCTGACCCCAATTTTTTTCACTTTATACACTCTCTCTCCTCTCTCCTCTCTCCTCTTTCTTCTATTTCTTCTACACTCTCTCTCCTCTCTCCTTTTTCTTCCATTTTTTCTCTTATGTTTCTCTCTCCTCTTCCTTTCCTCATATTCTCTGTTACTACTTTTTGTTTTCCGACCGCGAAAAAAAACTGAAATTTCCCACAATGGCAGCAAATGGTGAATCAAAACCCATCGCCGCTGGTATTATTGGAAGTTGTCGGTACAGTGATTATCTGCACATCATTTCCATTAAGAATGATTCGACTTTTAAGGAGATCTATGAATCTATCTTAGTGAAGTGGAACGATATACATCCCGACAAATTAGTGCTCCAATACTTGGCTCCCCGTGAAAGAATGTTTGTCACACTGACTTCTGACGAAGACGTGGTGAATATGGTTACATTGCATTTGGTAATGCACATGAGTGTGGTCGACATTATGGTGAGCCGCACTGATGAACTTGATGGGCGTAGAAGGAGGACCCCCAGCAACGGGTATGCAGCCATTCTGTTTTGTATGCATTTTCAATTTGTTTATGTGATCATAGCATAGAATATAATACTACATAGTATCGTGTTACTACAGTGATAGTGTAGAATAACTAAGCTCGTAGTATCATATAAGGCTACTAATAGTATGGAATGATTGTATATCAAGTATCTTATAAATTGAGTTCTCGTATGCAAGCATTCCACTCAAAGGACTTATTTCAATTGTTACAATTTATTTGTAGTCCACTGTAATAATCCAATTTGTTTCATTGTTTTTGCATTTTCCAGTGAGTCTGTTAGTTCCAACAGTCCGTTGCAAATTGAGTACAATCCGGTTGGAGATTCAATTGATACATGGAGACATTGCATACGCGGGGAGAATCAAATTTTCAAAGATGCTAATGATTTTAGGTTTATGTTAAAAAATTACTGCATTGCTAACAATCGAACCTTTAAGTACAAGAAAAATGATCAACAAAAGATCATAGCCGTATGCATTGTTGAAAATTGCAAATGGAGGGTTTATGCATCAGTTCATAAATCAGACAAGTTATTCGGCATTCGCAAATGTATTCTTGAGCACAGTTGTGGTGATGCTACTCTTCGTACAAGTGGTCATCCCAAAGCCGATGCTACGTGGATTTCGCAACTTATGAAACAAAAATTGAGAGATGAGCCAGGTTACAAACCAATTGCTATTTTGAATGAGGTCCAAAGAAAGTACGGTGTGGAGCTTAAGTACTATACGGCGTGGAGAGGTAAGGAGAAAGCAATGTATGACATTCATGGGGATGAGTCGAGTTGTTATGATAAACTGAGACGTTATTGTCGTGCACTAAAACAGAATAACCCTGGTAGTTGTGCCGATTATGAGATTGACCCTCAAACTCAAAAGTTTCTTCGGATTTTTATTAGTTTTGGAAATTCTATTTTGGGTTTCCACCGTGGGTGTAGGCAAATGATATGTTTGGATGGGACTCATATTAAAAATAAGTACAAAGGTTGCTTACTTTCTGCTGTGTCCAAAGATCCAAATGATGAGTTATACACATTGGCCTATGCAATTGTTGATGCCGAGAATGATAGGAATTGGGAGTGGTTTTGTAATAAGCTGAAAGAGATTCTTGTTTATCACAATGGGGGTTTATTGAAAAATTACACAATTTTCTCTGATCGTCATTCGGGCTTATTAAAGCCATTCCACTGGTATTTCCTGGTAGCAACCATGCTTATTGTTTGCGACATTTGGAGGATAACTTTAGAACAAAGGTTCTAAGATCGTATCCATTGCACAACAAAGCATATTGGGTGAGTGTTCTACATAAGGCTGCAATTGCTCCTACTCGGCAAGAGTTTGAGGAACATATATCTCATTTAGTTCAATCAATGCCTCGTGCGGAATCATTTATCCGAGACTCTGATCCCAATCGTTGGGCCAATGCATACTTTTCTGGGGATAGATGGGGAATAATGAACAGTAACCAAGTTGAATGTTGGAATGGTTGGGTTAAAGATGAACGATCTTTGCTAGTTCCATCCATGATTGATATGATACGAATCAAAATAATGAAGATGATAGGTAATCGACGGGAAGATTCTTTAGTCATGGCTGGTACAGTGTGTCCAAGAGTTGAAAAGAGATTATTAATCAACTATACGGCCTCTCGCTTATTAAAATATACCAGATCCAGTGGTACGCGTTATGAGGTGTATGAAGAGGATAAGTCGTATGGTGTTGATTTAGAGACTAGGACCTGTACTTGCAAATCTTGGCAGTTGGATAAACTTCCGTGCAAACATGCATGTGCAGGTATTGAGTCGAAAGGATATTCGGTATTTGAATTTGTTGATCCTTGCTTCCGGGTTGATTTGTACAAAGAAGTATACAAGTACACAATTAATCCAATTCCTTCATTTGATGAGGAATTTGATTTGTACAATGCACAAACAAATCATGGCCCGGAAGATGTATTTATTAATCCACCTGCATCGAAAGCTCAACCAGGCCGTAGAAGGACGAAAAGAATTCCATCGCAAGTCGAAACCCGTGTTACGAAGTGTGCACGGTGTGGTAAACCTGGACATAATCGCCGTACGTGCAAACAACCAGTCCCGTAGCACTACTATGTTTCTACTTTCTTTTTATGTTGTTTGTACTTTGTTGACATGTACTTCGTACTATTTATCCATTTGTATGTACCATGATATGACTGTTTTAGTTACAATAGAGCGCACTGTTTTAGTTACAATAGTATTGTTGTTACGTTGATATGGTATAACGTACAACATAATATGGTTCACAGAAGAATAATAAGTGAATCGATTTGAATTTTATGACCGTTACAATAATATAGCCGTTATTTTTGTCGTCAGAACTTATAAAAAGCACGTCATTATGTTCATTTGCTTCTCATTCATGGCTTCTTCCAGTAGCAACTCTCAAAAGAGTAGCTTAAAATATAAAAAAGATAACTGCAAGCGTCGTGATTGTGGGAAAAAAACCATAATCATGGTTTCGGAGACAAGTTTGAATCCAGCGAGGCTATTTTATTGTTGCCCAGACCATGGCTATTCTCATTGGTGTGAGCCATTTGAAATTGGGCAAACTTTCTCCCACAACTATTCTCGATATGAAGAAAGTGAAGCTACGAGTGGATCGACGAACCAAGTTCATCGCGAAAGTAAAGTGAAGAATTCCAGAGATGAAGCGGGAGTAATTCAAAGTTTGATAGTGTTAAACCTAGTAATATTTGCAGTTTACATGATTTGTCAAACCTATGTATTGTTTCTTAACTAATCACCGTAACAATACAAGTTAAAAGTTAGTGTTGTGTATTGTAGCTCGTTAATCGTATTGTAATGTCAATGTGTAAGTACTTTGGGTACTTACAAATAAATTAACTCTATCGATGAATCAATTGTTGTTGTTCGTAAGAAATGTACTCATACAATATAGTGATAGTTATTGTTCTTCAACTGTTCTGTATATCATATTCACAACTCACGCATGGATCGTACAATATCTACGTATTATAGTTCCCACGATAAAGTCCTTATGTACTGTACTAATGGTACCCTTGTTATAGTACCATTTGGGGTCAACACGACCATAGAAAACCATCTCATCCCTCATTTATTCATTTTGTGACTCATTTACAAGAATTGAGACAACTTGGGAGTTGATAGGTATTGAATATGGTCACTTGTGATGAAAACAATCACTTATACACAAGGTTGTAAAAATCGGTAATCGGGTCCGAGTCGGTCAGGCACCGACTCACGATTAATCGGTGCGGCGGTGATTAATCGGTGATAAATCGGAAATAAATCGGTTTTTAAAATTTAATATAATATATTTGTAGATATTATTTATAAATACTCAAAACATAGATAAAAAATATTTAAACATAGTTATATCTCGATCATGTATATATTCTAATAACATAATTAAAGTTTAATAATAATAAGATCATAATACATAAATATCCTTATAAAATATAAATAAAAAGGCAATTTTTTTTGAATTTACATACATTCTTGGCATACATCATTAGTTCTTTAACAATAATAATTAACATAAACAAAATAAAGCATAAACTCATTTTTTTTTATTAAAATCCCAACTTTTATTTTGATTTATAAAAAAAAAAAAAAAAAAAAACCGATTTTTGACCGATTTTTTGCCGATTTTTGCCACCGAAGTTTGACCCGCCTTAAAGGTTTGACCGCCTCGGACCGCCTCAGACCGCCTCGGACCGCCTCAGACCGCCTCGGACCGCCTCAAACCGCCTCACAGGCAAAAAACCGATTTTTCAAACCTTTACACTAAAATCGTAAAGGTTTTGGACCGCCTCCGCCTCGGCGACCGATTAATCGGCCGCCTCGGCCGATTTTTAGAACACTGCTTATACATAGAAGCCTTGTACATTAGTAGTGTATCTTGTAAGGAATTCGATACATTTGTTCCTTTTTGGACGCCAAAGTCAAAACTAACCTGAAAAAACCTTACAACCTTAATTTAAAACATATTATATGTCTTTCCCACACTTATGGATCACAAATGTATAAAAAAATATCCAGCAATTCATGCCATCAATATTATGGTGTTGATTGGTCTAACGACTAGTATAATCGGTGGCGTGTATATGGATGGACGGAACCATTGTTTTGTATCTGTTTGCCCACGATATAGTACTGATGTACTTCACTAATAGTACCCTTGTTATAGTATCATTTGGGGTCAATACAACCATAGAAAACCATCTCATCCCTCATTTATTCATTTTGTGACTCATTTACAAGAATTGAAACAACTTGGGAGTTGATAGTTGTTGAATATGGTCACTTGTGATGAAAACAATCACTTATACATAGAAGCCTTGCACATTAGTAGTGTATCTTGTAAGGAATTCGATACATTCTTTCCATTTTGAACCCCAAAGTTAAAACTAACCTGAAAAAACCTTACAACCTTAATTTAAAACATATTTAATGTCTTTCCCAAACTTATGGATCACAAATGTGCAAAACAAATTTGAGCAATTCAAGTCATCAACATTATGGTATTCCTCATTTTAGGTAATGGTATAGATGGGGTAGGTTATACGCATCGACAAGAAACTAAAAGAGTATTAAAAACTAATTTGCAAAACACTTACACTATTCAAAATAGGTGTCACAACACCACAAAAAGGGGACAAGTTTTAAAACCATCATCGCACGCAAACACTAATCTAAAAGTACTTGTTCATGACAATCACAACCCAAAAACACCCATAAAACAGATTGTTCAAAAATAATAAAAAATAATCAAAAATAATTTTAAAAATTGTTCAAAATATGTTCAAAGCATCAGCATCTACTGCCTCTCTATCCACGCCTTGGTGCTTTAAGAAAACAAGTGCTAGTTTTGGACGGAGTTTTTTGATCAAGCAAGTTTTCGCCTTTTTCCAAGTCTCAGCGTCATCTCTAGCATGGCAATATGCCCACATGCAGACAAAAATCCCGCAATCATCATTCCCTTCTTGTTGTCTGCATCCTTCTACCCATTCGAAGGATGCAGACATGTGAAGGTATATCCAACGCGGTTTTATTTTCAATCACCCTGCTATAATAACTCGCCTACAAAAATATACTATTATATTAGTATACATGTATTTTCATTACCATATTGCAGTACCGTTCAATCACAGTACCCAAACTATGGATTAATAAAACATATACCACATTCCCCAATATATAAATTAAAGAAGTAATCATCGATTTAAGGACTTACGGTATAATTTGCAATTCCTGGGCTCGTCGGAGAATGGGCTAGGGAGTTCCAATGCCGAAAAACTTTTTCGTTTGGGTCCAATACAAGCAAGAACCAGTGATCTTTGGGATTTATAGGTATCATAACATATTTTTTGCTGTAGAGACGTGCTATTCCAAGCTTCTCAACTGCGGTAGATCCAAAATATGTTAAGCTCTTTAAAAAGGTATTCAACTCTGTATCACCCATCTTTCTGAAGTCCATTCGATCTCGTGCCAGTATCTCATACTACGAAACATGATAAAAAAATATAAGATAAACCAGTATACACAGAATGCAACATATTTGTTAAACCAGTATACACAGAATGCAACATATTTGTTAAATCAGTTTATACCTGGGCAGGGGTCTCGAGATAATCAATCTCATGCCCATGTTCATCCATGATCGCTTCAGAATTTAACAGGCTCATGTATATGTCGATGTGCTCCCCACTCAGATGCTGATCAAACAAAAGATCGCACATATGCTTTCCAGTCAATACGTTTGGGCCTCTTTCGATCACAATTGCACTACAATAGAAATAAACATGCACTATTTGTTTAGTACGCCGATACTACATAAGAAGTTATTATATACCAAATGTTCAGTAAGTTAGTGATTTTACCTCAAATCAACATCAACGAGGTACCCATCCAGTACTGCCCTCTCTACATCAGTAAGCTCATCTCGACATACATAGTCTGTTCTCCCCTGGTACGTAGAATTATCTACGACAACCTATATCCAAAGGAATCATTAGTGATAATAGTAATAACAACAACAATAATAATAATAATAATAATAATAATAATAATAATAATAATAATAATAATAATAATAATAATAATAATAATAATAATAATAATAATAATAATAATAATAATAATAATAATAATAATAATAATAATAATAATAATAATAATAATAATATTAATAATAATAATAATAATAATAATACTTATTATTAAATTATAAGGCATAATTACTGTTGTGGGCAGTTTAGCAGAGACTACGCTGCTTTCTTGTCCTCGACTCTTTCTTCTTCGATTGTCTTCTCTTGCCTTCGACCTTCTCTCCCTCTCCATGTTCAGTACTTTTATCAAGGTTTCTTCTTCTTCTTCTTGTTGTTCTCCTTCTTTCTCATTTTTTTCCTCATCTCCAAGTTCTTCAACAGCATTAAAAATTTTATCTTCCTCCTCCACTTCCTTTTTCCCTTCATCTTGCTTCTCTTCCTCTTCCTCTTCCTCCTCTTCCTCTTAAAAAATAAGAGCTCTTCTTCTCTTCTTCTTCCCCTCTGTCTCTTCCAATCTCACATTCTTCCTATTCACTTGTTGTGCATTTCCAAAATGCTGCTGCAGTTCACATAAAATAAACAATGATTAGTGTAATAAAACAACATCACGTTGGTTTACAAATGGGACATGTCCATCTCATTAATAGTACTCTTCACTTACACGCCTGACTTAGACTTTTCCACCGACCTCCAAAGCTGCAACAATAGGACCAGATAGTTCTTCCACAGGTGAAACCAAAAACTTTCTCTCTTCTATGTGCACGGAGAATGATATCACCTAATAAACATATAGACAAATTGTACATTAGTTTATTACGTAAGAAAATAACACAATGAAAATGCATAAATCAAAATTGTTACCTTGTCTGGTGTGAGTTCTCTAAAAAGATGTTTAGCCTGACATTCATCGGCTGGTATTTTAGAGTCGGACCATCGAAAAAATCTTGGGTATTCGAAAACGCTTATTGCGAATCCCAAAGAAGTGATCCTTTCACTCACCCATGCCAACAACCCAATGGTGCAACCATCAAAATACCCTCCTGCCCCAGCCAAGTGTGCCTCAATATTTTCAATGAGCACATCATACACCAACTTTCCCCATGCAAAATCTCCTACGCGCTCCAATTTGTCAACATGTGGATAAACGTACCTCGGCAGTTGAAAGTTGCCCTTTGGCAATAAGAAAGTATTGCAAGCGAAAATAATGTACAACCTACAAAAATCCTCAATTGATTGTTGGTCGGTCCTAACAGCATACTCTTCCAATTTTTCAGCAATTTGATGACGCTTTACTTGGGTCAATTTGCCCCAAAAAACACGTCTAATGAAAGGAGTTTCTATTTCCAGGTTTTTATCGATGGGTATCCCCTTAAACTGTAGTCCCATCATGATGCAGAACTCCCTAGGATCAAAGACGACAGGGATAGTTTTACCTCCAAACCAGAACGTACGTGTCTCCACGTTGTATGTCTTCTTCAACAGAACAGACACCTTTAAGAAACTATGGTATATCTTAGGCATGTTTAAGAAATGCCCGAAAGGATTTTCCTCCAATGCAGCATAGTGTCTGGCCGTCATCATAGTTTAATTATGTCGATTTGTTCTTTGAAGGCGCTAGGAGAGCACCTGCATGCTTGTTGGGCGTCATCATCTGCAAGTGTATTACGATTATAAAGGAAAAACAATAATCAGAAAAAATACAATTGTAAGATAACAATGGTACTATGTAGGTATTGTAATTATACCGTCACTATATTGTATCAATACCATACACCTACAGTACTTATACTATTGGGCAATACGACATATACTATTTAATTACAT
The DNA here is from genome assembly GCF_056151865.1 of Erythranthe guttata. Taxonomy (NCBI): domain Eukaryota; kingdom Viridiplantae; phylum Streptophyta; class Magnoliopsida; order Lamiales; family Phrymaceae; genus Erythranthe; species Erythranthe guttata. The sequence goes on along the minus strand of NC_142546.1, from coordinate 13,981,377 downwards.
CAGAAGAACTGCCATTACCTTTTTTTATACCTTCTAACTACAATAGCACTACCGTTGTGTAGTAAGACTTATATTATTTAAACACATCTAATGCCCAAAATCAAACCTTGTTATGACAAAAAGTGATTTGGGAAAATACTAATATTTCAGACGAATGATACCCAAGAGCGAAAGTGTTCAAAATCATGCAATTCCACAGAAAATGAACAATTTTTGCAAGCATAAAAAAGAAAACAACATTTTATTGGAACCAGTTGTTCGATTTTTTTATTTCAGAAAACCCCAATCTCGCCGTTGGGTACTACCCACTACTGAAAATGTTCAAAATCATTCAATATGAGAACATGCAGTTTGTTTTTTGCTAACAGCAACAAAAAACAACAACAAATTTCATTATCGATTCCTGAAAAAAAAAAAAAAAAAAAACCTTGCTTCTCCTTCCCCTTGTTTGTCTTCACCATTCTTCTACTTCGAAAATTATTACTTTAGTTTCCTGTCTACTTTCCGCCTTGTTGGAGTTATTTATACAAGCAAACAAAAACCGAAAAATCTGAAGAATCGCTTGCACGAAGAAAAACTGTCCGAAACCGCTGAGGAAATGGTTCGAAAATTGAATGACAACGGATAGTTGAAAGGTATGGAGCGTGATTCTCAACCGGCGCGTGAAAAGTAGGTGAAAAGTTGTGTCAGAATTTGCAGGTAATTTCAAAATAAAGTGAAGGGTTTTTCGGTCTTTGCACACCAGTTAGGGAGTTAAGTGCATATTTATGTTTGATTTAGGGTCCAATACGCTTAAAATATGTTGTTGGGGACTGACCCGCACTTTATGTTTGGGTTTAGGGATTTATCCGTATTTTTTTTCCCACTTGCCCTTGGAAATTTCCATTTTTGCACTTTCCTTTTAGAAATTAAATAAAAATAAAAAAGGGGAAACTACAGATAAAACCCTAATCCAAAACACAAAACACAGATCAGTCCCTAGGTAGTTTTCCCAAGCAAATCAGTCCCTACTCACGCGCCTAACATGCAGATGAGTCCCTAATAAAATGTGCAAATACTAAAATACCCTTTACTTTTTACTAATTTTACATAACTTATTTTCAACCTCCAACGCGCCGTTTGTGTTACACGCTCTTTGCCCGTTACATTTCAAAAATCAAACAACAAGAAATAAGCTAAAAAGGCACAGAAAAAACCACCGTTCAGTTTATACCCCCATTTCCAAATAAAGAAAAAACAGAGAAGAAACGAAGAACAAAGAAACAACAAAGAAGGAAGAAACAACGAAGCACGAAGAATCAACAAAACGCAGAAAAATAATAAAGCGAAAGGAAAAATAAAAATAAACAAACCCATTTCTAGACAATGGTGAAGCAGGGTAAACAACAAGGTTTGATTTTTTTTTTTCTATTTTTTTCATTTTCTTAGAAACAGACCCATTTGGGTGTTGCTTAAGCTTGCAAAAAGGTTTATTTGTTGTAGAATTGCATGATTTTGAACATATCAACTCATGGGTATTATGCCTCGACTTTATTCGGTGTTTCCCCTAATCATTAAATCGGTTTCAATATCTGTTGTTTTATTGTTTGGGTTTGCAAAGATCATTTGTTTATTGTCGAATTTCATGATTTTGTACCACTTTCCTCCTGGGTATTATTCTTCGGTGACATTAGCATGTCCCCAAAGCATTTTGAGTCCTAACAAGGGTTTCATATAGGATATGGGAAAGAGGCTTACTGTATTTTTCGTACTGGTTCTATAGTATGTGTCATGCGCAGTAATGGTATTAATAGTGCATTTAGATGGTATTGACACATGGTACTCAAAGTACTGTCCTGAAAGCATTTAGTCCTAATAATGGTATTGCTCTTGACTTCGGACGGTATTAACACAAGGTACTGGAAGTATAATGTTTGATGGTTCTGTAGTATGTGTCATATGCCACAATAGTATTGCTAGTGGCTTTGAATGGTATTCCTGGTGACTTTGGATGGTATTGACTCAAGGTACTGGAAGTATAATGCTTGATGGTTATGTAGTATGTGTCATTTGCCACAATAGTATTCCTGGTGACTTTGGATGGTATTGACACAAGGTACTGGAAGTATAATGCTTGATGGTTATGTAGTATGTGTCATTTGCCACAATAGTATTGCTAGTGCATTTGAATGGTATTGCTAGTGACTTTGGATGGTATTGACACATGGTACTGGAAGTATAATGTTTGATGGTTCTGTAGTGTGTCATATGCCCCAATAGTATTGCTAGTGCCTTTGAATGGTATTGTTGATGCATTCGAATGGTATTGACAAAGGGTACTAGAAGTATAATGTTTGATTTCAATGTAGTATGTGTCATATGCAACAATGGTATTGAACGAAATTACTGGAAGTACTAGTAGTGGAACTTTATAGTACGTTGTATTTGTTATAATTGTACTTTTATGTGTATGAATTACGGCTTGTTTGTCTGCTTGTAGGCATATTGTCATGCTGTAGACATACATATATTTGGTTTAAGGCAAAAACTTGCGATATCAAAATACTTCGCCCTAAACTAGCAATTATCTTTCTGTGGTATCGGGGAGTAGAAGTGGAAGCTAAAGATGAAAGAGATGTAGCGCTATTGTGAAAAATCTGGGAGTGGAAGTGTTTTGGGGTTTTGTGGTTTTTGTGTTTTTTTCTTTTTCATAAACAGATGAATGTGTTTTTGTGCCATAAACAATCTGTCATTTTGTAGTAGAGCTAATAATACTATTGGTTAACTCTACTCGTACTTTTCCATTGTATACATCGTATTATATATTTCGATGAATTGTACCTACCTTTTGAACACATGGTACTTTATTTTGCGATGAATTGAGTTTGTATAAAGAATATAAGCGTACCATAAAAATGAGCAACATATACTTTCTAGTCTATTCGATGATACCTTGTACTTACTTGATGAACAACGCGTACTATATTCACGAATAACCTGTACTTCAGATGTGTATTCACGAAAAACTTATATTTTCCTCAAATGTTACCATAATCGATGTTGATCGACTCCCCCATTGTCTCTATTCATTTTTAATAGTCTTAAAATGAAGAATTGTGTCTTAAAATGCGATTATATGGATGCATTGGCCCCACAATAATATATAGAGTGTAACAATACCATATGAATGGCAAACACATACTTTCTCAGTGAACAAAGCGTACCATATTCACGACAAACTTGTACTTCACATGTGTATTCACTGTACTTACTTGATGAACAAAGAGTACCATATTTTGTGATGAATTGAATTGTACCAATTTCATTGACACTTTAATGATCAATAAGTATGGGAGATGCATAAATTATGTTTTATATGATTATTCTAAGGTAGGTGAACATTATTGTTGTGTTTGGAATACAAGATCCAATAAATATGTTGAATTTCATACATGATACTCATATACTATACAAGATACTCATATAAATGTACAATGCGCAAGTGTAAAATTAATATTTTCCTCAAATGTTACCATAATCGATATTGATCGACTCCCACATTGTCTCTATTCATTTTTAATAGTCTTAAAATGAAGAATTGTGTCTTAAAATGTGATTATATGGATTCATTGGCCCCACAATAATATATAGAGTGTAACAATACTATATGAATGCAAAACATATACTTTATCAGTGAACAGAGCGTACTATATTCACGAATAACCCAAACTTTACCAGCTAATACATTGTACTTATTTGGTGAACAAAGCGTACTATATTCACGAATAACCCAAATTTTACCAGCTAATACATTGTACTTATGTGGTGAACAAAGCGTACTATATTCACGAATAACTCGAACTTTACCAGCTTATACATTGTACTTATTTGGTGAACAAAGCGTACTATATTCACGAATAACCTAACTTTACCGTACTCTTATGTTCACTAATTAAACAACAGTACATAGGTTTTACATAGCATGTAGACTACAAATATTATTAGATTCAACACTATCAAACTATGAACTACTCCACCTTCAGAATTGCAATTCTTCACTTCACTTCTTGATGGACTTGGTTCATCGACGCACTTGTAGCTTCATTTTCTTCATGATTTGAGTTGTTGTGGGAAAAAGTTTGCCCAACTTCAAATGGTTCACACCAATGGGAGTAGCCATGGTGTGGGCAACAGTAAAATAAACTTCCGGGATTCGAAATAGTTTCTGAAACCATGATTATTGTTTTCTTCCCACAATCGAGACGCTTATATTTCCTTTTTTTGTATTTTAACTCACTCATTTGAGTGGTGCTACTCGAAGAAGCCATGAATGAGAAACAAACGAGTCTATGTGTCATTTATGATCATATTACGACTTGATTACTTCTGACAATAAGCAACGGCTATATCAGTTTCTAACGGTCATAAATTGAGTAAGTCATACCATCTTATCTCATAGATAATACCATGGGTAAATTAAATCAGTACATTTATACCGACAATGATAAACAATCAGCCAACATAAGACATACCATCATATCCCATAGATAATACCATGCGTAAATAAAATCAGTACCTTTATACTGAAAATGATAAACCATCAAGCAACAATAGTCATACCATCATATCGCATATCTAATACCATGTGTAAATAAAAATAGTACCATTAGACTGAGAATGATAAACTATCAACCAGCAACAGGCATACCATCCTATCTCATATCTAATACCATGTGCAAATAAAAACAGTACCATTAGACTGAAAATGATAAACCATCAATGAACAGAATACATAATACATAGTACAAAATACAAATAGCAAAAGCATAGTGCAAATTAAAACATAGTACAAAGTTCAAATCAACATAGTACAAATCACATAATAATAAAGTACAAACAGTACCAAATTTACCTATCACCCATACTATACGAATAACGATTACGTATTGTAAGTACCATACATCCATACCATAATTACATTAGCATGATACTATTACGTGTCATATTCTATACTATGTATCACACAATAATTAACAACCATAAAGAAATGAATTTCAGCAGTACATAAAATGATGGAGACCTACCAGCCATCGGTGCGAACCCTCTTTCCATGAGAATTAGCTTCATCTTTACGGATCACGACAATGTCGATCACACTCATCTTCATTATCAGATGCAGTGCAACCATATTCTCCATATTTTCATCACTACCCAATTTCACATACAATCTTTTCCGATGAGCCATGTATTGGAGGATTGGTGCATCTGGATGGATATGATTCCACTTGTTGATAATAGCACCATATATCTCCATTGAGGTCGAATTACTTTTGATGGAAATAATGTGAAGTTGATCTTTGTATCGACAACTTCCAAGAATCACAACGGGCACATCATTAGATACATCATTTGTAGCCATTGTGGGGTGGGTGGGTTTTACAGTGATTTTTTCGTCGGAAAAAGAGAAAACCAGGGGAGAGAAAGAGAGAAGAAAGAGAGCAGATAGAAAGAAAGAAAGAGAAGAAAGAAAGAGAAAATGAAGAGAGAGAAAATGGTGAGAGTGAAAAAGAAGAGAGATAATATAATAAAATATATTAAATTCATATTAGGGACTGATCTGCATGTTAGACGCGTGAATAGGGACTGATTTGCTTGGGGAAACTACCTAGGGACTGATATGTGTTTTGTGTTTTGGATTAGAGATTTATCTGTAATTTCCCCAATAAAAAATTGTATTTTTTTAAATTTATTTGAATGTAAATATATAAAAGGAAAAAAATTATTTTTTCGAAATATTGTTTCTGTCACACTTTGATAGAGCTCGGCTTTTATCTTTGGGTTGCCCATTATGGGCAATATATGCAATTGGTCTTATTTATGTGGATGAGGCCCATATATAGGTGAGATAGTCCATTATATATTTGTATAATCGCTTCGCTTTGGGGACAAAAGAATAATGTTTCACCTCTAGAAAGGTGAGATCCGTGAATTCGTGATTTTGAAAAAAAGAACGTTGTGAATTCGTGATTTTGAAAAGAAGAACGTTAGATTTCTATCCCCAAATTGCGCATTTCGTGAGTTCTAAACAATAAAGAAAAATGGACAATGTTGTAATACATTTTTACATCCCAAAAAGTACAAATATACGGTTTAAAAAATTGAAAAAATGTCAACTTCCGCAAAAAGTTACCAGGCTTAGGTTTTGGGGCAAAGTGCAACCAACAAAATATTTTGATGGGGTTTCTCTATTTTTTTATTTTAATTTTCATGTGGGAATGTCCGAAAAAAGTTAATATATAGAAATATATTTTGTCTAAGAAATGAAAAAGTTTTTGGGCCAAAGTGCAACCAACAAAATATTTCTAAGGGGGTTTCTCTATTTTTTTATTTTAAATTTCATGTGGGAATGTCCGGAAAAAAGTGAATATATAGATATGTATTTTGTCTAAGAAATGAAAAAGTTTTTGGGGCAAAGTGCAACCAACAAAATATTTCGAAGGGGGTTTCTCTATTTTTTTATTTTAATTTTCATGTGGGAAAGTCCGAAAAATTGAATTTTATAGAAATGTATGAAAAAAAATTATATACTGAAGGGCCCAACCGGGTTCGAACCGGTGACCTATTGATCTGCAGTCAATTGCTCTACCAGTGAGCTATGGACCCTTTGATGCGTATCTAATTCACATTTATTTATTAGATTTAATCGATATCCACTCGCAAAGAGCAAAAAATGAAAAAAAAAATATATATACATTGAAGGGCCCAACCGGGTTCGAACCGGTGACCTATTGATCTGCAGTCAATTGCTCTACCACTGAGCTATGGACCCCTTGATATTTAATTTGTTCACTGGTTTTAATTATACAAATATGTTAATGGCCATACAAATTTTATATTGAAAGAACTAAGAAGTATGTGTGAAACAAATTTGGATGAACTCTAGTTTTGAAATTGACTTATAATATTTTCCAATTCTATGATATTTTTCTCTCAAAATAATGTTAAAAATTCGAAAATAGATATGATACTAGAATCATATGGCTCCTACAGAAATATAATTCCTCATTTTTAAGGTTTTAACATACTTGTTAATTTTGATTATATTTGTTGACAATCTTTTTTGTGAGAAGGCTGAAAAGTAAGGGGAATAGCCGATTTTGAGCATCCTTAAATACATGTAAATGGCACGTGCACTATTCACGCCATAATTTGGTCATAAATGGCCAAGTTCTTGATCGGTGCTCCAAATAAAAGAGTTGGGATGTCACCATGCAAATATTTTAAGTTTCACCGATGCTAAATGAGTCAAAGTTTGAGCGAAAAATGTCATTACCGCTAATAAATTTAAATTTGGGCTTTACATATGTGTTCAGTTGGTTAATTTAAAAATAAATAATCAATTCTTATTTTTTTTGGATTCGATAATTGGGCTCAAAATTAGTCCAACATATCAAATAGTAGATATCCAAGTAAATAGGCCCAAACTCATAAAAATGTACCATTCCTGTCAAATAATAAAATAGGGGTTAATACCATATTATCTCAAATTAGAAGGACTAAAAACTAATATCCAACTATTATTGTTCTATACTCTTGCATTCATCACCGTTTCACCGCTCCCCCAAAATTGAAGATAAATTTGAACTGTGAAAAAAATAGAAAAAAATGGACCCAAAAACCGACAAATTGGTGAGGAGGACGACCATGATCGCCACTGTCACTGCTTCTTATTTTCTCCTCACTGCTGATTATGGCCCCGAACCTAATTTTCTCGACCCCGTAAGTTTCATTTCTATGCTTTTTAGTCCCTTAATTTTTTTATTTTTCTATTTAATCCATTGTTACTTGTCTGAGTTGATTGCTTGTTCTGGAATCGCTTCCCTTAGCTTGTGTATGAATTACTGCTGTTTCGATTAGGTCAATTTTGTGATTTGGATTTGGAAGAGTGTGTGTGTGTGTGTGTGTGTGTGTGTGTGTGTGTGTGATTGGAGGATGAAAGGTTAAACCCTTGAGTTTTTATACTTTTAGGTTGCGATTGAGTTGAATCGAAAAAGGAATCATCTTTTTGAACTGCTGAAATCGGTCGAAATTTTAAGGTTTTGTTCGAGGTTGTCTCTGAATCATCAATAACATGGAATAATGAGATTTGAGTAGAGATTAGGTTTGTTAGGTCGAACGATAACACAAGAGGGAAAATAGAATAGCTTTTTTTGCCCTAAAGAATTGGATCGAGAAATTGCAGTTTTCGTAGATGCTTTTCAATGGAGATTTTGCTGCTAAAGAACTCTTTGTGAATTTGGATCTTACTAATACAGCTCCTATTTCCATCGATCGTTTTTTCTGATTGTAAAGTTTCGAATAAGTTACTTGTCTGAGATACACTTAAGTTTAAAAGCTGGAGAATTTTGTGGTATTATCGATCTTTTTTCACGCCCAAATATTCTAATCTTTTGGCGTGTCTTAAAATTCGCATATCTATGTGAATACAAAAATGAACATTAGAACTAATATGTTGCTAACATGCTGCTTTCAAGACTGTAAGGTAGTCAAAATCGGGATTTTAATTGAAACCGGAGATGGGTAGTGAAATCGGATCGTCAAATCGTAATGACTTATTTATTTGAACACGATTGTACCCGAAATTTAAGGCACTTGTGATCTCAGTGCGTTCTTATTCCTTTTCGGTGTGTAAAATCTTACGATTTAGATCTCGATTTTGACTACATTGGTTCTACTGTTAGGGTGAAAAAAAAAATCAATATTGGAACTTTATCGAAATTCTTTGGGATTCTCTTACTTTTTGTGGCGTTTGTGTTGAGTTGTTCGATTACCTAATGCATTTTATTTTTTAACATTTTGAAATGACAGATAAAAAGGGCTATAAAATCAACTGAAAAGTCGGTGAAAGACTTTGTTTTCGGAACAAAGAAAGACGCTCAACAAAGCGAGATCAACAACAAAGTGACTTCCGACGTACCCGAGAAGCACCCGTAATCTCTCTAGCTTATCTCAATAACACTTTTTTCGGACAAAAAAAAAAAAAAGAAATGAGCCTTTGTATAAAACATCCACTGCGATTTTCCCATGTCCAAAGTTTATGATGCAGTATAAATGCCCTAATTGCAATGTATTCTATGCCGTTGAAGAATTTGCTAGTTAACTTTGTCGGTGAAGTTCTTAACCAGCAAACGGAGTATAGCCTATTGATTTCTTGCCCTAACATTTTGATTGTCAATTGTTGTTGGTGTGGCTGTCGGACCCATCGTTTTGTTCGTTTTGTTTGGATCTTAATTGGCCTTAATTAGGTTCGTCTAAGATGCAAAGACCACCAAGAAGTCGGTCTAAGAAACTTGAGCTTTGATGGATCGGTTAATCCAAATTCGCATATTTGAAATTACCTATTAAATACTCCTTGAATTTTGGAATATATAGATGATGTAGAAAAAAAAGAGTATTGAACCTCTTGTAGTCTAGTATAATTGGATTACTAATTACAAGATGAGTTTCTATCTCAAATTTTAAAAAGAAAAATTGAGATAAAATTAATCATGTATAGTCTTATTGCATTATTGTAAGATTGTATTTAGCATTTTGTCTTAAAATCATAGACTCAAAATCGAAGGGCCTAAACCTTTGTGTCATGTATATTTAACTCTTTAATTTCGTGCTTGTTTTAACAATTATAAAACCCCAAAAAGAAAATCAGAAAAATGTGATTTTAAACAAAAGGGTAAATTACGGCGACCTCCTCAAGTAAGTTCAAATTACGAAAAAAACTCCTTATATTTGGGTAATTATAACCACCCTTCAACTATAAATTTTTTTACACGTCCACAGTTATGGTGTCAAATTCGACACAATCTTTTACATAATATGGAATGTTCTCTAGTTTGTACATGTCAAGTTCAATACAATCTTCTACATAATATGGAATGTTCTCTAGTTTGTACTCGTTTTGTGCAAAAATGCAGGTTATGATGCAACACAATCTGATATTGATATTTATATGCCAAGAGACATATCTGATGATCATAGTGTTTCTAAATGTGGAGTTTGAATGAGGTAAAACAGATACAAATTAGAGAATATTTCACATAATCTAGAAAATTCCTATAATTTTAACACTGTAAAGATGAATGTGTAATAAGATTTCTAGTTAAGAGAGTCGTAATTACCAAACATAAGGGACTTTTTCGTAATTAAACATAAGACTGAGTTGCGACCTAGATCCATTGAACCAAAATGTACTATCACTAGTTCATTACATCAAGATGGCAAATGGAAGTATAATTTGAGTCACATCTCTTACAAACATGTGTCCAAACCAGAGTCACATGTTTAATTCCCATGATCTTTCCACACCTTCTCTCACCTTAAACCCTCCCTTTTTCCACACACTAAAAAACACACACACACACATACACTCTGCCATGCCCATTCATCAAGAAAACCTCCATTCTTGAAACCCACAAATGACAAACCCTATACACCACTCTGCAACTAAACTATCTCCATCTTCATCTTCATCTTCTCTCTCCTCCCATTTCACCCCAAAAACCCTAAAACAATTCCATCTTTACCCCTCCAACAACCACCACCGCAGCAACCACCACCTCAGATTCTCATGCTGCCAATCCTCGAAAGACTCAAACTTCTCCCTAAATCAAGATTCGACCTTTTTCTCAATTCTCCTAGCCCTACCCAACTGGGTCGACAGCATCCAAGAAAAGGGGTTGGAGAAAAAACGAAGCTTGTACGACCACGGCGACTGGGTTCAGCACAGAAGCTCCTCCCGGCACGTGCGCCACTTCCTCTCCAGCCTGGGCTCCCGCGTGATCCTCTCCCTGCTGCCGCCCGTCATCGTCTTCACCTCCGTGGCGGTGGTGGTCTCCACCTACAACACGGCGGTGGCCCTGGCGTGGCTGCCGGAGTTCTTCCCCATCTTGAGGGCATCCTCCCTGCCGTACCAGCTCACCGCCCCCGCACTTGCTCTGCTCCTTGTTTTCAGGACGGAGGCTTCTTACTCGAGGTTCGATGAAGGGAAGAAGGCGTGGACTAAGGTCGTTTCGGGTACGAACGACTTCGCGAGGCAGGTGATTGCTAGCGCCGTGGGGCCCGATGATTCGGTTCTTAAGACGGCGATTCTGCAGTACGTTGTTGCGTTTCCGGTTGCTCTCAAGGTTTGGCTTCTTTTTTCTCCTTACGTATATGGCGAAGCATTTTCGATTACGAGTTCTTTTGGTTATATTTATAAGTAGTTGTATTCTTGGTTAAGTGTTTCGTAGTAATTGATGTTGAATGTATTCGATTGTGCGTGTTTGTGTACTTTAGGCCTCGTTTTTTAGAATGTTCGATGGAATCGATAAGAGGTTATCGAATATGAGACGATTTTATGATCATGAAATGTTCGTTGGAATCGATAAGAGGTTATCTAAGATGATGCAATTTTACGATCATGAAATGTTCGATGGAATTGATAAGAGGTTATCTAGCTAGGATCATTCGCAAAGTTATTTTTGTTCGATTTGAGGGATAAAGAAGTAAGATAATCTTTATTGATTCGAACTCTAAAACTTGGATTAGATAATAACAAGGGTAAATTACAGCTACCCCTGAGATGATGTCGAATTACGAAATAAACCTCTCTTGTTTGGGTAATTACAACCACCCCTCGTCTACTTGCACGTCCACTCTTACGGTGTCAAATTTAGTGGAATATTCTAGATTATATGGAATATTCTCCAGTTTGTACCCGTTTTACCCCATTCGAGCTCTACATTTTAAAACAAGATGATCAAATGATGTGTTCTTGGCTTGTAATTATCAGATTGTGGTGTATCAAATACTGCATTTTTACACGAAACGAGTACAAAACTAGAGAACATTTCACGAAATCTATAGAAATATGTTGAATTTGACACCATAAGGGTGAATGTGTAAGAAAGACTCATACTTGAGGTGTGATTGTAATTACCTAATAGGAGGGGGTTTTTCGTAATTTGACCTAACCTCAAGGGGTTGGCCGTAATTTACCATAATAATAATTGGTCGGGCCATGACTAGTAGTCCTTTATTTGCATGATAGATAATCGATCCTAATATTATCTCGGGCTGAAATAATACTTCCCAAGTACTTGGTTTTAGCATTGTATGATTAAATAATAAATCTTACCTTATCCACAATGGCAAATGGATTTTGAAATTGAATTCTTGCCTGCAGAATCGAATGAAAGCTAATTCTTTGAAACTGCAGATAATGTTTTTCGAATTTCTTTGTTTATTGTTGTTTGAAAACTAACCGACATACGCCTCCCAATGTAGTGCCACGTCATTCATGACTCGGATATTGAACAGGATCTCAAGAATATTCTAGAAACAGACGATCTAGCAGTCGTTCTCACTTCAAACCACCGCCCCCGTTGCATCATCGAGTTCATCTCCCAAAGCCTCAGATCGCTCGATGTGGACCCCACAAAGCTCCAAGTTCTGGTAATTAATTTCCCATTTTGCCCCTGCCAAGAATCGAAAGCATCAAATTCTATGAATGAACAAGGGCTAAATATCCAAGAATTATAATCCTTTGGTTGCCACAATGGGATTAATCAGCCAAGATAAGATATTTATCGAGTCCCAACCAAACGAGGCCGTAAATGATTTCTTATATTCAGTTTTATCTCTAGATAGAAATTTGATAATTTTTTTTTTTTTTTTTTTTTGTATTGGTGTTTGGATAAACACTTGCAGGAATCGAAACTTTCTTGTTTTCACGAGGGGATTGGCGTGTGCGAACAACTCTTGGGAATACCAATTCCACTATCGTACACGAGATTGACGTCGAGATTTTTAGTACTTTGGCATTTCACTCTTCCTATTATACTTTGGGATGATTGTCACTGGATTGTTGTACCTGCTACTTTCATCAGTGCTGCTTCCTTATTTTGCATTGAGGAGGTAACAAAATTAATTAAAAAACTAATATATATATATATATATATATATATATATATATATATATATATATATATATATATATATATATATTCGTCATTTATTAATTGATATTTTTTTTGAAGGTTGGTGTTTTGATTGAAGAACCTTTCCCAATGCTTGCGCTGGATGAGCTGTGCGAAAAGGTTCGGAGTAATATCGAAGATGTAATGAGAAACGAGAAGTTGATACAGGCTCGTGTAAATGCGAAAAGAAAGACTCACTACAAGAGAGACTCTCCTAATGGTTGGACAGCTTCTTTGGAAAATAGAAAGCCTGATTGAGAAAAAAAAAATTAATATATATATGGAAAATATATATATTTTTGTTTTTGTTTATTTAGGTGAATATAAATTGTAGATGTGGAAATAAATATGTATCAAATAGTATTACTTCTTTGATTATATGTATATATGTGACATATTCAATCAATGCTAGTGCAAAGTGTTTGATACTCGATTCAAGTTCGTTCATTAAAAGCTCGTCTCACCTCGATTTTCAATATAATATGTACAAGAAGTCATGATGCTCGAGCTCGACTCAATTGCATATCAAACTTGGTGCAGAGACAAAGGTTGATAAAAGTCAAATAAGCATGAATAAATAGCATTCGTCTCCACTCGATTCGTTTACATATATTTTAAAAACCTTAATAAATTCCCTCAAAAAACAAAAAGAAAAAAACTTAATAAATTTAGTCCACATATGAGTAAAGAACTTAATGGGTAAATTACAACCACCCCTGAGGTATGGTCAATTTACGAAAAAAATCCCTCTTGTTTGGATAATTACATCTACCCCTCAACTATGATTTTTTTTACATCTCCACCCTTATGGTGTCAAATTCAATATAATCATCTAGATTTCATGGAATGTGCTCTAGTTTGTACTCGTTTTGTGTAAAAATACAGTTTCTGATGCACCACAATCTAATATATACAAGCTAAAAAATACATATTATGATCATCTTGCTTCAAAATGTAGAGTTTGAATGAGATAAAAACGGGTACAAAAGTTATAATATTTCATATAATCTTGAAGGTTTCAGTAAATTTGAAACCGCAAGGGTGGACGTGTAAAAAACATTATAGTTGAGGGGTGGTTGTAATTACCCAAACAAGAGGGGGAGTTTTGTAATTTTACCATACCTCAGGGGTGGTTGTAATTTACCCAGAACTTAATTAACTAGTTACCAGGGACTAAATAAAAAATCAATTGGTGACCTGTTAAGCATGAATACGGCGTCGTCTTGGAATCTCTAAAATATTATACAAGGTCCGCTCTTTTTCTCCCTCCAACATCGCAAAATCCCGAAGCAGAAAAAAAGAACAATTCGAATTTCTGGAAACCCTAATCCCCAAATTCCCTTCCTCTCCGACAGAAATTCACGCTCCAATGTCATCCCAACACCAACCGGAGAACGCGTCAACCGTCGACGAAGCTGCAGAGGAAGAAGAGATCCAAAGGCTGGAAGAAGAAGTAGAGCAAATGGCTCAGAAAATACTCGAATACCGAACCACTCTTCCAGATCAACTTAGCTGCACACTCTCATCTCTTCTCTCCTCTCAAAGACCCGTTTTGCCGACCCATTTAGTCGACCCTGGGCCCGAACCGGATACCAGAGCACCACCCGGCCCGAACTCAGAAATTGGCGCCACCCAAGGTCTGTACTGTTCTTTCTGTACTAATTACTCTTTCCGCAGTTAGTTTCTTTTTTCTCGTGAGATTTCTGATTTTTTAGAAATTTTTTGCAGTTATTTTTTAAATTTCTGTTGTCTGGATTTTCTGAGTTGAGCTGAGTACAACATTATGAAACCTTCAATTGAGTGATTCTCATGTTCTTTTTGTTAGGTAAAGGACATCCAATAAGATTAGGTTCTCGGGGGCTTGAAAATCGAAACAATACCTTCGTTTCGTCTCGTAATGCCATTACTAATATATAATTGTAGGGTAGGCCTTTTGCTTTTAATTGGTTCATGAAGGACTCCATAGTTTTAAATTCGTTATTCAACAATCTTCGTCACCTCGTTTTAGGTTTCGATACGTGCAATGGTCCAACACACGACTGAGAACGACTTTTGTTACTATTTTGTGTTTCAAATACAAAAAAAAAAATACACGGTATATGATGAATAACATTTTTTTGTCCACGACTCCACTTTATTTTCTATGTATCTCGTTTGCACCGAAGAGCTCATATTATGCATACTTTTTCTTGTTTGTAAATCAACGAGTATAAGTTTATGGGGTATATTTCTTCTGGTTTGTTTAAAAAGTGAAATGTTTTATGTAGGTCCAACGAGAGAGAACATGGCATTGTCGGTGACTGATGATCCGGAAGAATCTGAGAAACTGCGAATCTTGAAACAGAAGATTTCAAGTAATGCATCTGCACTGCCTGTTGTTCTGAATAGGATGAAAGAATATATGGCTAAGATGGATAAATTAGAGTCGTCCAATGGAATCATTCATCCCGTCTTTAAAATGAAACGGACTATTTGATTGAGTTGTTTTGTTTGAATCTTTCGGTTTTCGGTCTTTATTTTGATGGAATCTGTTTGTGTACATGCTCGATGTATGGCGGAATATCCTTATTTTGTAATTAGCTAGAAACGTTGATTTAATGTTGTCCAACACAAGAGGTAAATTGATGATTTTTAGGCTTAGTAGATGGTAATCTAGTGTAAAGAAGCGATATATAACAACATCCAAGTTTGTTTTGATTTCGGGATTTTTTTTAGTAAGTTTACTGTAAGTTATGTGAGACGCCATTATGATCGAATGATCGAATCTGTCTTATTGTATTGCAAGCAAATCTTGTATACAATATTTAATAATTTATACATTATTTCAACTAAAATGCTAAAAAAGATGTTATTGTATTTGTATGCAATACTAATATTTATTTCTACCAAGTTTGAATGGCATAATTGCTTCTACATCTCTACCACAATTTATTTTCTGCATAGGCCTACGATTATCATATTTTAATTTCAAATCGAAACCTCATAATAATATCCGTCTTTGTGCATCGACTGCAGCACGCGGATTTTTTTTCACAACTTCGATTGGACGGCTGAAACTGGTGATCTGGCTTTCCTCAATAAACCCTCTTGAGTCAATGATACAACAAGCTGGCATGGCAATCAACAAAATTTATCAGATATATTTATATTCACAGAAATTAAATATACACAAGAAAATTTTAATTCAAGTATTTAAATGAATGAATAAGACGTCGTTAATTTACCTCTCCTTTCTTTGTAAACATTTGTCCAGAAACGAACCCACGTGCGCTATGAGCAGTTGGACTATTGATCTGTAAGTAAGAAAATCACTTCGAAATTAGAATTTGAGACGAGTAAAATGACTAAGGAGTAATAGCTATACTTACCACAAACAGCAGCCAGTCATCAGCCCGGAAAGATCTGTGAAACCACATCCTGAAAAGAATAGACGAGATTATACAAGTATTAATTAAATCCATTGGCCTTACAGAAATAGAAACTTCCGAGTATTTAAATGAAAAGTGTAACTCAATTTATACTCTACGCGGATAGAAACAATTTATTCAAGACTTGTAAACAAAAGAATCTGTTACAGTGTGATAAAAATAGAAACTCACGAGTGATCTAGGCTGACGCATGATGTCTTCAAACCCTTTTCGTCCCTTTCTCGGTGAGGATTCAAACTGACTTGGAGGAATATCAAATCGGAAGCATATGCTGCGACGCATCTGCAAGGAATAAACACACACACACAAACATATACATATACATATACATATACAACCATACCAAAAAGGGACACTGCTAACAGAGACTCTCTTACCTATGCAAATCCTGTTCGTCGGAAAGTGTTCCTCTTGCTCTAAACCAGTACCTTAAACTGCAGATAATTTACAATTACATAATATAAATTAGAACCGCAAAATATTTTCGATTCTTTCAAAATCATTAAATAAAAGTGAATTTGACAGACAATGGTAGAAACGAAAAAAAAACCTCGGGGGAGTCTTTGTCTGATTCGTGAAAGTGTTATTAGGCTCACAGAATTTAATCTCAATGGGCCAGGGAACAAATTTAGTACTTGCAACTTTATTCCGGTATGTCCTGTGACAAATAAAGCTTATAATCAGAAAATTCACACATAAAAGCTTCAAATAGCACTTCCATTTTAAAATGAGAAACACTCAATTCTAATCAAGCAATAATCAGAAAGTAGAACTAGAAAGACAATGAGTACATCTGTACAAACATATAATATAAAAGACGTTTATTCGTAAGTAATCAAGCAATAGTTCATCTAAAATTGTTTCACTAATTTTTGAAAAGTAAAGCAATCTCACAAAAAATCGTATACTAACTATACTATAGCACACGCTTTTTGCTAAAAATCGTTGAAATGTTCAAATATTTTTTAATATTTTGTACCACTTAAATATATAGTACAAAAGATGCTTAGTCATAACTAGTGAAGATGTAGTTCGTCAAAAAATGTTTCACTAAATTTTGAAAAGTCAAGCAAAATCACAAAAATTGTATACTATAACACGATTTTTTTGCCAAAAATCACCGAAATGTAAAATCTTTATTATTGTTTTTTTAACACTCAAAATATATCATATAGAAGATATATATGCATAGGTAGTCAAGCAAACTCACAAAAAACCGTATACTATAGCACACGTTTTGTCCTAAACAATGTTGAAATGTTCAAATATTTTTTTAATATTTTGTAACACTTAAATATATACTATAAAAGATGTTTAGTCGTAACTAGTCAAGATGAAGTTCGTCTTAAATTGTTTCACTAATTATTGAAAAGTCAAGCAAAATCACAAAAAATGTATACTATAACACACGATTTTTTGCCAAAAATCACCGAAATGTAAAATCTTTTTTAGTGTTTTTTTAACACTCAAATATATCATATAGAAGATATTTATGCATAGGTAGTCAAGCAAACTCACAAAAAATCGTATACTCACGCTTTCTCCTAAACAACGTTGAAATGTTCAAATATTTTTTTTAATATTTTGTAACACTTGCATATATACTATAAAAGATGTTTAGTCATAACTAGTCAAGATGTAGTTCGTCAATAAATGTTTCACTAAATTTTGAAAAGTCAAGCAAAATCACAAAAATTGTATACAACCACACGATTTTTTGCCAAAAATCACCGAAATGTAAAATCTTTTTTTTTTGTTTTTTTAACACTCAAATATATCATATAGAAGATATTTATGCATAGGTAGTCAAGCAAACTCACAAAAAACCGTATACTATAACACACGATTTTTTGACAAAATCACCGAAATGTAAAATCTTTTTTATTGTTTTTTTAACACTCAAATATATCATATAGAAGATATTTATGCATAGGTAGTCAAGCAAACTCACAAAAAACCGTATACTATAGCACACGCTTTGTCCTAAAAAACGTTGAAATGTTCAAATATTTTTTTAATATTTTGTAACACTTAAATATATACTATAAAAGATGTTTAGTCATAACTAATCAAGATGTAGTTCGTCTAAAATTGTTTCACTAATTATTGAAAAGTCAAGCAAAATCACAAAAAAAATGTATACTATAACATACGATTTTTTGCCAAAAATCACCGAAATGTATAATCTTTTTTATTGTTTTTTTAACACTCAAATATATCATATAGAAGATATTATGCATATGTAGTCAAGCAAACTCACAAAAAACCTATGCTATAGCACACGCTTTGTCCTAAACAACGTTGAAATGTTCAAATATTTTTTTAATATTTTGTAACACTTCAATATATACTACCAAAGATGTTTAGTCATAACTAGTCAAGATGAAGTTCGTCTAAAATTGTTTCACTAATTATTGAAAAGTCAAGCAAAATCACAAAAATTGTATACTAACACACGATTTTTTGCCAAAAATCACCGAAACGTAAAATCTTTTTTATTGTTTTTTTAACACTCAAATATATCATATAGAAGATATTTATGCATAGGTAGTCAAGCAAACTCACAAAAAAACGTATACTATAGCACACGCTTTCTCCTAAAAATCAATGAAATGTTCAAATAGTTTTTTAATATGTTGCAACACTTAAATATATACTATAAAATATGTTTAGTCATAACTAGTCAAGATGAAGTTCGTCTAAAATTGTTTCACTTATTTCTGAGAAGTTAAGCAAAACAACAAAATTTGTATTCTATAACACACGATTTTCCCAAAAATCACCGAAATGTAAAATCTTTTTTGGTTTAACACTCGAATGTATCATATAGAAGATATTTATGCATAGGTAAGAAAAATATTTATTCACTAATTTTTGAAAAGTAAACCGAACTCACAAAAAATCGTATACTATTTAGCACGCGCTTTTTGCTAAAAATCGTTGAAATGTTCAAATATTTTTTTAACATTTTGTAACACTTAAATATATAGTATAGAAGATGTTTAGACATAAGTAGTCAAGATATAGTTCGAAAAGTCAAGCAAAATCACAAAAATTGTCTACAACACACGATTTTTTGCCAAAAATCACCGAAATGTAAAAAAAAAAATTCATTGTTTTTTTAACAATGAAATATATCATAGAGAAGATATTTATGCATAGGTAGTCAAGCAGTAGTTCATCTAAAATTGTTTCACTAATTTTTGAAAAGCAAAGCGAACTCACAAAAAATCGTGTAGTGTTATAGCACACGCGTTTTTCTAAACATCATTGAAATGTTCAAATATTTTATAAATATATTCTGTAGCACTTGAATATCTGGTATCGAAGATGTTTAGTCATAAGAAGTCAAGATATAGTTCGTCTAAAATTGTTTCACACACACGACTTTGCCAAAAATCACCGAAATGTAAAATATTTTTGTTTTTGTTTTTTTAACACTTAAATATATCATATAGAAGATATTTATGCAAAGGTAGTCAAGCAATAGTTCATCTAAAATTCTTTCACTATTTTTTGAAAAGTCAAGCAAAATCACAAAAATTGTATACTATATAACACACGATTTTGCCAAAAATCAGCTAAATGTAAAATCTTGTTTTATTTTTTTGACACTCAAGTATATCATATAGAAGATATTTATTCATAGGTATTCAAACAATAGTTCAATACATTATATAGCACACATGTTTTGCTAAAAATGTTAAAATTTCTCTTTTAATAAATGAATTTGATCGCATATGTACCGAAGATGAAGAGTCGAAGACAACAGTCTAACCTGGGAAGGCGAGGATCAGTAAGGCGCCTTTCTCGCAATTCTTCCATTGATAAAAGCTGAAAAAGGAATAATAAATTCAAACACTACAGAAGAAACTAATCATAATAGAAACTGAAAAACAACATTCTAGAAACCTCTTCTGGGGCAGGTAAGGAAGGCATTGTTGCCACCTGGTGACTGAATCCTTCTTCCTCTTTCTGTAAATTATTTGCATAGTATTTAGACAAAAGTTTCGAAAATCATGGAAAAATGGTATACCTGAAAATGGTAGATCAAAAGGAGAATCAAATTCTAAATTGGCGGAGTTACCTGAAAAGAAGCAATCAATGTAAAGACAACATTCCCTTTCTGTATAGCTTCGACCCTTCGAGTTGCGAAGCTTTTCCCATCACGTACACGGTGAACTTGATATATAATCGGTACTGAAAACCATTAGAAACATTCACTTAAATAAAGATATCGAGTTTGTTATAGATAAATCTTCTAATAAATTGTAATGAGAAAGTGGAAGTGAGCAAATTCAAAGACAATTATTCTTTCTTAGGCTTCAAAATCGTGTTTCCTTGAATTGCGACTTAAAAGTACTCTCAAGTAGTAAATGTTTCTATCAGAAACATGTGCAATAACAAAATAATTTATTTTCTACGAATACTTACGGTCCAAATCACCAATAAGAAGGAAGTAAGCATGCAGACTGTGAATAATCTTGAGAGAATCGACAGTTTTACTAGCTGCAGCCAATGCCTGCACACATAAGATATTGTGAGCAACCAGTAAAAAATAACCGACGGATAAAAATGGTTTAAAGGGAAAAAGAGAGAAATTAAATCCTAATTCTAGAAGAAAGCTTAACCTCACCTGCCCAACAAACTGCCCTCCAAATACTTTTCCGAATTTTGGAGCATCTGGCAATGTAATACCCTGAAAAATGTTAACCTAAAACAAACACAAACCACTCTCTTGAAAATAAGATTATTGAAGTCAAAACACAATCCAAATACAGCAATCTCTCGGCGCAAATCATAAATATCGTAACAGATTTAAAAGAATCTACTCTATGTCAATTAAAACGAATACGACTTAAAAATGTCATGAAACCCAACAGATAAAGGAATCACTAGCGGATAGAAATCCCCCGAAAACATCTTAAGCGATAAGAAAGTTAGAGGCCTATAGATCCGATAAATCATATGAACTTCCAGAAAAGTAATTCATCCATATATACCTAAGAAGCAACAAAATATCACTTGATTGAAACTGGAGTACCCGAATTACAAGCTTCTCGGTTTAGACAATTTGATGGATTAGTTCTTTTTTCCTTTACAGAAAATGATAAATAAGCTAGTTCTTGACAGATCCTTGACTCCCGAAGGCTATATCAACTTTGTATACGCTAACATTATTTCAAGCAGTAATATCAAAGTTAAGAACAACCCTCCCTCACTCCCACTCTTTGTATACGTGCATAGTTACTTTTCTATCTGTAGAATATTATTTGGGTCGTCATCTTAACTTATTGATGTGATTGGTGTATCGTGCATTCCTAGTAAATTAAACCTCGGGTCTAATTTGCTTCTGTCATGCTCAACAAGGATAACAGGTTTTTCATTACTTGGTTATTGCCTCTAACAAATACTGCACTCTACATACATGTCAAAGAAAGAGAAAAATATAGAAAAATGATTCAACATTTCCAAAGGTGCATCGCAACAAAAACGAGTTGCATATCAGTGTAACAGTTACCTGGCCATAATTTCAGTAAAAAGGTAAAACAATACATGCCAAAGACAATAAGTTTTTGGTACCATACATCAATAGGATCGAGGTGAAGAATTTGCTCCACTAGTGGGCATTTCTCCTGTGCCTCATCTGCGCTCCAAATTGATTTCGTTTTTAGCAAATCTGCGTGCTCGTTTGGAAGGATTAAGCAAGTCAGCTGCCATGTGAATAGATGTGTCAGAACTCAGAAGCTCTCGTAGCGCTCACATTGATAAGTTAACTTGATAGCAATGTGAATTTGCCATAGAAAGTAACGGACTACATGAAAGAACAGAAGCAACCTTAGACAGCGCAATCACATCCGCAGGCTGTATAGATGATGCTATACCTGCAATATCACCTAAAAGTTGAATTATCTCATGCAACATCCACAAACTGCATGCATTGATAATATACTAGAAAGCTAACAAGACCTCAAGAATATGCATGTTGCAGTGCGAAGTATTATATTCCTATATAAATGAACCGCGCACACAACAAAATATTAACACATAAGTCGTCAATATAACGTGACAAGATAAGTTTATAAAGCACTAGTGAGTCCATAAGTACATCATGGTATCGAAAGATGAAATTACGAATAAGGAAATTCAAGAATCGGCATCTAACCATGGCCAAAATAATCGTACTGCTTCAAATGAAATTCGGGATTTTCATCGTCGGAGTGAAACGACCCGCAGACTTCAGCCTACAAAAGAAATAAGAGGAGTATGGTACAAAAACAGCAAACCGTTCTACATATTCGTAAACTATTCCTTCATAATCGATAAAAACGAAAACTAATTACCTCTCCCTCCCATATGAAATAAATCCCATCCGAAGCTTCTCCTTCTCGAACAACGTAATCTCCCTCACCTTAATTATTGCATGCATTGGAAGACGTTAGAATTACGAAATGAGAAACAAACAAAGCACCCAAACTTACTCTATGCAATAAAAGATAAACAGCAAGAATTTTCAGAAAATTTCGATTTCCAAAATTCCTACAACAGTCACAACTATCTCCGATTTTTAAGCCAAACGATCCCTTAAATTTTTCCATTTTCAGTTCCACAGCAACGCATACATGATTGTAGTAGATGCCATACTAAGACTAACACAAACTCATTCACACACACACACACACACACACACACACACACACACACACACACACACACACACATTCGCCCACAAATTACCGTAGCGTTTAACGGACACCACTTGAGCGATTTTCTTCAGAGACGAGCCCGGGAGCCTCTGGAGCAACGGCACACACCCCAAAAACTCGATTACTGCAGATTCAAATAGATCAAATGAAAATAAACCCATAATTGATCTTCGGGAAAAAGAAAAAAAAGTTGGTAAATGGAATTTCTGACTAAATTAATAAACCCTAACCTGAATCAGCATTCATGGCTATGGTATTACGGCAATAGCTAGCTCCGGCAAGTGAAACCCGAAACCCGCGTAAATTTAATGCACAACTTTTTATGATCCAAACTGATCTTTAGAGAGAGTGATGCGCTGTCGTTTAAGATAGGATATTATTGGGTTGTTATCTTAGATGTGGGGCCCTCTATAAAAAGTTTGCCATTAAACACTACAAATTTCAATTTAAAACGGAAGATTAAAGAAATAAATAAATAAATAAAGGTAAATTACAGCAACACTGGGGTATGGTCAATTTACGAAAACCCTCCTCATGTTTGGGTAATTACAACCACTCCTTAACTATAAATATTCTTACATGTTTACCCTTGCGGTTTCAAATTTAGTGGAATTTTCGAGATTATATGGAATATTATAGCTTTTGTTCCCGTTTATCGCATTCGAACTCCACATTTTGAAGCAAGATGATCACAATATATGTTTGTGGCTTGTATATATCAGATTGTGGTGCATCAGAAACTGTATTTTAACACAAAATGAGTAAAACTAAATCACATCCCACGAAATCTAGATGATTATGTTGAATTTGACACCATAAAGATTGATGTGTAAGAAAAAATCATAGTTCATAAATTGACCATACAATCAGGGATGGTTGTAATTTACCCAAAAAAAGTATCCTTCAATTTATATGTTAATTTTGTTAATTAAAAGGTTTTAGAGACAACTCGCATATGATACTAGAATTTAATAAATTTAATACAAGATTTGATCCAAAGAATCGAACATCTTATTAATTAATTAATTTTTAACCAGTAGAAAATTAATTAAATCTCATCTAATTCGATATTTTTTTGAAGTTCTGTAAAATAGTGTTTTTATAAGTATAAAAACGTCATAATAGCTATTAGATGATTTGAGAGTTTTTGAAAATTAATTGAGGTTTCCTCCCCAACTGAAAAGGCAGTTTATTGAAGCTATTGACAATCTTTCATAGAATTTTGACAAATATATTAATATCCTTAAGTGTAGTTTTCAATTTTGAACTAATTTATTTATTTTTCATATTTGTTCGATGTGATGAATCTGATGATCGATATTGCTCGGATGCCAGTAGCTGTATCGTGCTTCGATCCCTAATTTTCCAAGAGTTATCGTCGAAATCCCTAAAATCATTTTCCCCAAATTTTAAGCTCGTAATTCGGTCGAATCATCTCGATATAAATACAGCCCATCCTCATACTCAGCTAATCTGCAGAATCTCTTACATCATCCTCATTACATTACACACAAATTACATACAATATTACTCGAGATATTATCGCTTGCTTTGATTCCTTTACAGATGTGTACCTAATTATATTAGAAAGCTAATGTCAGTGTTCTTTGTCCGAAACTCGAACTATCTCTGATACTCGAGAAGCGCTTCCCCTGCAAATTAGACATGACCGAACATATTATTATTATTATTACCACCTAGTATTTCATGATCTATAATGGGTTTAATCACTAGAGTGATTACATGAAATACAGTAAACCACTATAAATTAATACAGTCGGGACCAGGGAAATTCTATTAATTTAGCCAATTATTAAGTTATCGAGTTAATAATTTTAACATTTTCACCGATTCGGGACCGGGAAAAACTATTATTTAATCGAGTGTTAATTTATCGAGGTTCTACTATAGGTAAAGATAATCTTACCATGCATTCTCTTGACAAAACGTTCGAATTCGATTAGGTTTTGTCTTTCGGTGAGAAGTGGGCTGAGTCTCAGATAGGTAAAAGCCGAAAAATGCCTCCCGTCTGGATGACTCATCGGCTTTGCCCTTTCCAATAAATAACTATACCCTTGTCTGTCATGGCACGGAAATGAATTTTCACTAGCTACTGGTATACAAGCATCCCAAGCACCGCTCACAACCTAATATAACGAAGAAACACTGATTTATTTTCTTGCTCGAGAAACGAGTAGCATATAATAAAGGGTAAATTACAACCACCCCTGAGGTATGGTTAAATTACGAAAAAAACTCTCATGTTTGGATAATTACATCTATCCCTCAACTATGAATTTTCTTACATCTCCACCCTTATGGTGTCAAATTCAACATAATCATTTAGATTCCGTGGAATATTCTTTAGTTTGTACTCGTTTTGTGCAAAAATACAGTTTCTGATGCACCACAATCTGATATATACAAGCCAAAAAACACATTTTATGATCATCTAGCTTCAAAATGTGGAGCCCAAATGGGATAAAACGGGTCCAAAATTGAGAATATTCCATATAATCTAGAAGATTCCACAAAATTTGAAACCGCAAGGGTGGACGCAGGACGTGTAAGAAGATTTATAGTAGAGGGGTGGATGTAATTACCCAAACGGGAGGGGGGTTTTCGTAATTTGACCATACCTCAGGGGGTGGTTGTAACTTACCCTATAATAAATAAAGGAATGTTACTAATACTTACTTGCCAAGATAATCCCTCGGGATCAGACAGAGACTGAGACAAGTCCATATCTATGCTCGTTTCGGAACATGTAAAGCATAGAGCAGCCTTGTGCCTCTTTAGCATTGCCGTAATAGCAGCATAGCCATTACGATTGGAGGAGTTATAAAATCCGGCAGTTAATTCTGCTGCGTGACTAGCTGTCTTGTACCACCAGTGAAAACCGGATAGCTGCTTCAAAATTAAAATACAGCAAAATGTTTTTAAATAGAGTAATGCTTTACGAAGATTCCAATTTTACTTGGCCATGAAATGATAGTG
The DNA here is from genome assembly GCF_056151865.1 of Erythranthe guttata. NCBI lineage: Eukaryota > Viridiplantae > Streptophyta > Magnoliopsida > Lamiales > Phrymaceae > Erythranthe > Erythranthe guttata. Next base: position 13,955,253 of record NC_142546.1, on the reverse strand, counting down.
GTGAAGATGATCAAAGTTCAAACAATTTTCTTATGGGAAAATCCAAATTTGGATATGTAGAATTTAGTTTAGGGGTATATATATAACAACAGCATTAGAGGTGGAAATTGGATTGATCGGATCGGAATTAGCATTTTTGGAAATATTCCATTTTTTTCGGAAGTGAAGAAAATCAATTCCAATTCTTTTAAAAAAAATGGAAAATTCGGAAATTGGAAAGAAAAAGCTCGTTCCAAAATCGGAAATTTTCGGACCGGAAAATTCCAATTTTTGAGTCATTTAAAATACAAAATGAATATAATATTGATCTTGTAAGTGTAATTTCCGGAAAAAAAAAATCGGAATTTTCGGAAATTAAAATCGGACCCGGAAATCAGACTCTCGTATATATTCCAACTCCAATCCAAAAACATTCGGAAAAAATCAGAATCGAATTTTCAGAACTCGGAATTAAAAACATTCCAAAATCAGAAAATTTTGGATCGAAAATTCCGTTCCAATTTCCACCCTTTAACAGAATACTAGTTAATTATAAGCAAAATAGGGGAGGAAGGATAGAAACAAATACAATGATTTATGCTTATCATGGTCAACCTATTCAAAGAATCTCACCTTTGCGGAAACGCAAGTTCCTTCAAAAGCTAATTTGGCCAGAGAAAGGACTCGATCACCGTGGTCAACTAAAACCTGAGAATACCAATTAAGGAAAAACCTGCCGTAATAGCCATCATAATCACCCCCATCACAGAAAAATCCAGTTTCGTGTGGCCGTGAATTGTAGGAACCAGCATTTTCCGGCCCTCGAGCCCAAAAAGAGTGTCCTCTTAACTCAGCTGCCTTACGCAAGCTTTTCAACATATATTGATCATAGCACTGCAAATGGTGAAACAATATATGGATTAGAAACGAAAAAATCGTAATAAACTTGAAATGAATTTTGACAATATCTTGATTACTACCTGAAATTCACCGATGCCGGGGTATCTCCAGCCATGCTTCACAGGGTTACAAGGGTATCTCAACTCTCCACAAGGTCCTAGTCCAACTACAATCATAGATATCATACCGTCCACGAAAAACTCGTCAAATTCAACCCGAAAGCTTCTCATGCAATCAAAGTAGACCTACAAATGTATTCCAAATTACAAAAATAACTAACAAATAACGTAAAACTAAAATGGTGGTTAATATAATAAGTTAAGTACCTCTACGGCAGTCCGGCCCCTTAAAACTCTTTCCTTGTCAATCCCCCAAGACAAGCATTCCGGGTCACGTTTCCCGGATCTGTCTGTGAAAAATATGTCCGGATTGGTTCGACCAATTTCAGCCACCCAGTGGGGTAGGGGGATACACACATCATCCCCGACATTACCTCCGCATTCATGAAAGGACATCACTACCTGTTTTCACTGTAAATCTTTACTAGTGTTTGCAAAAGCTCGAAAGAAATATCAAAGCAACGGCAAACGAGTAAAAGTAGTATTTCTTAGCAAAAGAGTCGAGATTGGATCTTATATTTTTTATCGAGTGACAATGCCAATAGATTAAATCATCCACAACTAGAAAAATGCCGATTGAAAGGCAAATTAATTGAAAGCTAAGTAGTAAGTGATATGCATAGTCACCTGAAGTTTCATTTTCAGCTCCCTTAGAATTTGAAATAATCTCTTGTAGCCATTCCAGTTGTACTCCTGGGGTGCATGTGCTTCGATTATACCCCACCAACAGTCAACCGTAACACCGTCAACGTTAATTGACTTCAAGACTTTTAATTGCTTCACTAGACCATCTGGATCAACAAGCTCACACTTCATATTGACGACACCCAACTGATATCATGCATTACAACAAGCTCACATTTCAAGAAATTACACGCCATTTAATTAAACCAAAAAAAGATCGAGCAAAATTACGAATTAGAAGGGAGAAAGAAAAAGACAAAGGGACGAAACAGATAGGACACACAATCCTAGTTTTTGTAAAGTACGTGACACGGACTTGCACAGAAAAAAGTACGATAACAAACTCGGAGAACTCACAGGCAGCATAACATAAATTGGAACATAAGGTGTGCCGGCGAAATCCCGCTCCTGTAATTTTGTTGGCATGTCAACAACCTAGAGAAATAGAAAAGCCAACAAAGAATATCAGACATCTCTATACCAGCATTGCGTACAGGCTTTGATCGGACGAGTACGAAATATCCCAAGCATGACAAAAATATTCTGAAACTATAAAGAAAATCAAAAGGCAAATGAACCAATCTAAATATAGAGAGGCCAAATATCTCACCTGCCTGTTGTTGTCGTTGTCAATGGAGATTCCAAGAAGAGGATCATTATGTAGGTCACCTCCATCCCCAATCATAGCTGATGTCTGAGACCTAGCGCCATTTGATGCATCGTACGAAGATGAAGTCGGGGGCAGACCAACTTTCATGTGAGTTGCATTATAATCAACCGCGCCCCTATAGCCTGGAGAGATGCCTCTCGATGAATTAGGAGACGAATGTTGTGCTGGCATTTGTGCAGATGATGACGTCACAGCCGTAGTTGGTGCACCACCACCAGTAGTTCTTGTATTCTGCGTACATTGAATTAAAATAATAAAGTCAAAATTCAAGAGTATATGGCCATAGTGCACGAGTAAATTCAAGATTTATTACTATCCCTCACCAGAGTGATAAGTACCTGTGATCTTGAGGGAAAGGTGGTTCCATCCGGAAGAACAACCCAACCGGCTTCCCTCGCCAAAGCAGCTATGACATCATTAATATCGGCTCTAACTCTAAGATTATAGTTACCGTGTCTACGAAGCCCAGCCAAAATCTTTGCCGTTATCGCGCGGCGCTGCCGCTCACGTAGCTTCGTTCGCTCTTTCTCTTCCTGTGGCCTACATCTCCGAGACCCTCCTAGCGGAGTTTGTTGATCTTGATATTGTTGGTTATGCTGCATAACAAACCTATTACTACCGCTTGTCGACAAAACGCCAACGTCTGAACCAACCACCGCCGAAGGGTTTGATGTTACCATGTTCTTATCTTCGTTATCATCATCGTCTTCGTCGTCATCGTCGTCTTCCTCCTTCACATCCATCCCCATTTCATCATCATCTTCTTCACTTATGGCAAATCTTTGCATCTCCGCTGCCATCACCTTTTTTCTCTCTTATCCACCGGTTCGTATTCTCCGCTACGAAAAATAGATAATCATCTTGTCACCGTTTACACCTCCAACATTGTGTATCCGTAGCTTACTTTCCATGAAAGCAGATGCGTGCGTCCATAATCACGTTAACTATAATACCTACTGGTTGGCTCAAAAGCATCTGACACAAATTATAGGAAGCGAAAACAATGTCAAGATAGTCTTCGAATAAATTCGAAAAAAAATGTATCGTTTTATTAGTTCACCAAATTTTCGAAAACTACTCCTTAAGTTGCAATTACATAAGGCAAAACAGTAACTACATGATTTCAGTTTCTCTCACTAGAATTACAGCTCACTAGCTCAGTTATCCTCCTCAATCAAGTAAAAAATCATTCTCAAGTAAAAATGCACTGGTAAATATAAAACCAAACAGAAAAAATATATATATACAGTATCAAGCTGTATGTATTCTGCAGTATTATCAGGCAGCTCAACTCACAATCTCTCAGATCCAAACGGCGTACGGACATAAGTTAGCGACGAAATCACACTTACCGGAGGTGAGCGGAAGCGACGAACAAGCCGAAATTCACGGAACCGGAGGAAAAAAAAAAAGTAGCAGATCGAGTGTACTCGGAGCGGCGGGGTGTTTCGCGGCGGCGATGCGGCGGAGGGGGTATAAAAGGGGGGAGGGTTTCGCACGAGGGAAGCGTGTGTAAAGGGAGGTTGGCACGCGTTTAGACACACACTTATCTTCGGACGTGCGAATCACACGGTGCCAATGTGTGGGGCCCAGTCACGGGAAAATGGGTGGGACCCACGAGGTATGGTCATATTAATAATGTTTTTTTTTTTTTGAAGTGTATTATAAATATTAATTATTAATTTTGGAACTATTTATTTATTTTTGCAGGTAACAATTTCGTGACCCCCATAATTCGTTAGGACAACTCATCAGGCAATAAAAGCGTGTTTTGCTTCACTGGTAGTTAGAGCTAAATAAGCGTGTTGGAATGCATTTCTTTTTTTCTTCTTTCTTTCACTTAAATTTGTTGCTTATGATTTAGATGTGAATATGCATGTATCTATACGCGCATGTATCGAACTCGAATAGAAGTGGATGCGTTTAGAAATAGATTCAACGATCAAGAACAATTCTTGGAAATGGAATATGCATTTCACATCCTTCTTCTTTTTTTATGATGGGAGAATAAAGAGAAATGGGATAAGAGAGGTAGTGAATCGAATCGAGAAAAGTACCCCGGCCCTACCCCTCTCTCTCTCTCTCGATTGCACGATTGCACGCACCGATACAATTGTGTTTTACTTTTAGTTCAATACAAAACTAAGAGAGAAAAAAGGGCAAAAGATAATAGTAAAAAGTAGCACTAACCATATATATGTGTGTGTCAAAAATGTGTGTGAGTGTGTGTATATGTGTGTCAAAAGTCTGTGCGGGTAAAAAGTGTGTTTGAGTGTATCTATGTGTGTCAAAAGTGTGTATGTGTGTACGAAAAAGTGTATTGGAGAGTGTGTGTGAAAAGTGTGTGTGTGTGTGTCAAAAGTATCTGCGAGTGCTTGTTCAAGTGTGTGTCAAAAGTGTGTGTTTGTGTGTATATGTGTGTGTACAAAAGTGTGTTTGAGCGTGATGTATGTGTTAGCGTGAATATCTCTAAGTGTAAAAGTCGAATATAATAAATAAATCATGAACCTCATGAGTTCATATATTCCACCATCTAAGTTAAGACATTAAACCATATAAATTTGAGATATTCAACCTCATAAATCGAGTTAAAGAAGCAACGGATCCACGTGATTCCAATACATATCAATAAATGTTCAATCCACTTTGAATCACTTTGAATCCATTCATATAGGTTGATTTCACATCAGCCTCTTTTTAAATCCGATCCACATAAATCTCGACTCGACTCGATCCAAGTTGAGTAAACACCCACCCCTAATCCTATTCATGCAACCAAATGAATAATTAGTTAATTACAATAAATCAAATTCTATGTATATTTTTTTTTTTTTGTTTTGAGAAGATTCAAGTTTATTACACATATAAATAGGAAAGTAAATTCTATCCATACTAGTCCACCAGAGTTAAGTAGAAAAATCAATTTTATAAAGTTCTCTCTCTCCTCTCCCCCAAATTACTCTTCTTACCTGTCTTTTTTTCCATTTCTGTCAAATAAAAGTCACTGTAATTTATTTGTGTGTTATTGCCTGAAACATTCCAAGTAGTTTCTCGAGAAAAATACGAGTTTTAGACAGTGAGATCTGGAACCCACTTGTAATTTTGGTAAGTAAATCTTTCTTCTAGTGTTTTTTCGCGGTAAACCCTTAATTTTTCTTGATAAAGCTTAGATTTTTATTCGTTTTTTCTTGTCTAGAAATGTACGCAGACAGTTGGGTTTTGCGGTGTTACTCGTGGGTGATATGTAAAACCCACTTATTTGAAAGTGAAATTTAGAAGAAATTTCTTGCATTTGGTGTAGTTTGTAGCTAAATTTGCAGTATTTTGTAATTTGTTGTAAGAAAGTTTGTATCTTTGTCTCTATCTCTCTGAAGGAGATATATTAGTGCTAGGATTTTCACTTCTCTTGACTGTAATAAATAAAGGTTGAAGGGTTTTTTTTTTTTTTTTTTTCTTCTTTTGGAATTAAATTTGATTAGTGGGGTTTTACTTTGTAAATGGATTATAATCGAGAAAACGGGTTTTCGAGTGGAAATGTGGTGCAAATTCTCACCGGAAACTCCGTAAACAATGTCGATGAGAATTGGGGTTCGGCTTCTAATGATCAGGCAGTTTGGGCCACCGAAGACGATTATGGAATGTGGAATAATGAAATTTCGATGGACCTCGATTCGAATAATTACGAAATTAGGGTTTCGCAATCCCGATCGGGGAGCGAGCCCCCGAATAAAAGATCAAGAAACTCCCAATCGGGGGATTTAGTAGCTTCCAATAATAGGTCGAAAGCAATTGGGAAGATGTTCTACAAGACTAAGCTGTGCTGCAAATTCCGAGCGGGCACTTGCCCTTACATCACAAATTGCAATTTCGCACATAGCTTGGAGGAGCTTCGGAAACCGCCACCTAACTGGCAAGAAATAGTGGCGGCACACGATGAAGAAAAGGGGGTTTCGTCTGAGCCGAGAGAGGAATTTCAGATTCCGATTTTGGGTGTTACTGAAGATGCACAAAGGTCTTATAAAGGGCGTCACTGCAAAAAGTTTTACACCGAGGAAGGGTGTCCGTATGGTGAGAGTTGCACTTTTCTGCACGATGAGCAGTCGAAAGCCCGTGAGAGTGTCGCGATTAGTTTGGGCCCTGGCAGTGGCGGCGGCGGTGGTGGTGGCGGGGTTGGTGGCGGTGGTGCTGGAGCGGGTGGTGGAGGATATGGTGGTGGTAATGGGAGTAATGGAAATGTGATGACTTTGAAGCCATCGAATTGGAAAACGAGGATTTGTAATAAGTGGGAGCAAACGGGGTATTGTCCGTTTGGAACCAAGTGCCATTTTGCGCATGGAGCTGCAGGTATAAAAATTCTATTTACGATTATTCGAGATTCAGTATATTGTTTCTTCTATGTTTAGCTAAACGGCAAAGAAGGGAGCTAAATGAAATTAATCGCTATTTTATATTTGCTGATTTTAGATCGAGTTTCGTAAATCGATGTCATTGCCGTAGGCTTGTATTGTAACTGATTTCGCATGTTGTCATAAATATATGTATGCATAACAAGATTATTATTATGATATTTCTTTTTTTTGTCTTTTGAGTTCTTGATTGCTCCTGTTCTTCGATCTAAATAGATAATTATATCATTCTAAGTCTTTTATTTTTTCGATAAATCCTGATATATTTCTGTAAAAAACAGAACTGCATCAATACGGTGGAGGACCGTTGGATTCGGAGGTGAACGATTCGACCACTCCCGACGCCAAGCAATGGTCAACACCTGCTAAAACTTCAGTTGACTCGGTTCTTGCATCAGTCAATTCGGATAGTTATCATATTAATGTTCCATCACAAAGGTTGTCTAGTGTGACACACAAGACTGGACTTAGAGCTGGACGGAAATGGAAAGGACCCGACAAAATTAGTAAGATATACGGTGATTGGATCGACGATCTCGACTAGACAATTTATCTCGTGTTCGAATAAGTAGCATGTGCTTTGGACCTTTTTGCCCCCCTTTATGTTGTATTGTAATAGAGTGTGTTGCCTTGTAAAATACCAACCCCTTTTTTTCTTATGCAAGTTTTGGTTTTCTTGGTCAACTTTATATGATGTTGACATATCGAAATTTCAACTTATCGATATTCGGTTTCGATTAATCGATTTCATTGATTTCGACCTTGATTAATAATAATGTATGAAAGCCAATCAAACACATCAAACGCAACCGAAAAACGAGAACCTGAATACAATTTCTCGACAGTGCAGGAAAAATCCTGCTGCAAAATACAATGACAGTAAAAATACAAGCTTTTTTTTTTCATTCAGCACTGCTGAAAGTAAAAAATATCTTCACAAAAACTATCTTCTTTTTGTTAAAAGAAATCATTCTGAAATATTTGATTTGTTCCAAGAATACAACAACTGAAATAGTGTACAACAACATGACATACTAACACCTATCCATTTAGAGAGTACAAGCTTTAGTTCCTGTCCAATCACGACTTAGGATCTTCCCTTCTAGAAGACTCTCTTGTTCTCTCCGTGTTTTTTCTTCAACTCCGCCACATCATCACATTCATACAGAGGCGAGTGGCAAAAGGGGCGTGGGAGATCATAATCGAGACTATTGTGTAAACAAAAACACATTGCATAGCGTGGAAGAAGCTACAAATTAAATCTCCCCCCTTTGTAAAAATTCACCTCATCAGAAAAATAAGAAAAATAGTACTCAGTCGATTTATATAATCACCTCATATTCTTCACCATCCAGAACTGGGGAATATTGCTCGGAATACCGTACCACAGTAAGCCAAGAATACGTTTTTCCGTTCAAACCCAATGGCCCCGCAATAAAGAATTTGCCTTCAAAACAGCATCTCGCCTGCAAAGGCCACAAAAGCCACCCCCCAACCATTTCCCTCAACAACTGAAGATATGTTCAAGAAACCCGAGGAGTGGGTATGGGGGTGGGGATGTAAAACTGGGTTTTTTAGACTGTTTATTTTTTTGGTGGAATTAGCTGTCCTCGTCTACTGCACCAACATACGTAAGATCCTTTCTCCTCACTCTTATAGCTCCCTTAAGCAAATTGGATGCCTTCAAGTTCGACTGACCACTACCGCTTATGCCAGCTGAGGTGGCCAAAGGTGGACCACCCGATCCAGTTCCTTCCTCAAGAAGGGTCCACTGGTCAATAATCTCCGAGGAGTCGAGCTCCAATTGCAAAGCGTGTTGCTTGTTTTTTACAATGTGTCCTGGTAAGATTGGGCTCCTCTGAGAGGGGTTCGAATTGTTATGGTTAGGGTTAACCGTGGTTACTTGAGTGATGGGCATAAGACGAGTAAGGACGGTGGGTGGTACTGATGGAGGCTGGCAATTGATCGAACACTTGACGGGCGGTAAAAGAATCGGCATTGCGGTTTGAATCCGCCACCTAATCGTCTCAGGTAATTCCATTCGATCCAATTCATTCTGCAAGAAAATATCGCACGATGATTTAACTTGAACAAAATGTAAATTGAGAAAGAATAAAAAAGAAAAACGAACCTGCAGACTTTCTGCAACTTCACGATCAAAAGCAGCGTAATCCTTGCTGGATTCGGTGGGCTTGGATTCTGATTTCGATTTCAACCAGCTAGGCTGATAACAGCTCAGCAACGCGTGCAGCACTAACAATAGAGAATCGAATATGTTTTCCCCTGATAGAAGTTCTGCAGAAGCTTCCTTGAGAGGGTTCACATCTCTCTTTGATGATGTAAATATGGGGCTGATAAAATGACCGGCATCTTCGTGCACGACTCTGCTTCCAAGGAGGCGTAAAATTACTGGAGCGAGTGTGTATCTGATATTTCGACCTAATGGCTCCCTGAGAAGTATGATATAAGATATTATGAGCATGAACTAAAATAGTTATGTTTTCCTCATGGAATAAAACCTACGTATAGATCAATAGTATTTATAGGCAATCAGCTAGTGTGTATTCAAGCATACTAAACCGAATTCTTAATTATAATTGGATCAAAGCAAATTCAGTAATTCACAGGTAAAAAGCTTGAAAGGGGGTAGTTCATTCATGCATCAATATTAAATATATTCAATAGAAGGCAAATTTTGTTACATGAAAAGGTAACTATGTAGTTCAAAGTGGACAGCCTGGATATAAAGAGACTCAAACCTAAACAAGATACCTTCGAAATGTTTGCGGTTTAGGTTTCAAGGCCATGATAAAAAAAAAACCGGGACTTTAATCAAGCATATGAAGTATATTTAGTCCAAACTCAACCACTACTATGAAACAATCATATGAAGGATATTACCCAATACAAGAGTTGTATGTATAACGCCAGACATAAGTTAATCACACATTAGATTATCGTGGACAATATAATCCTGACCAATCCCATCAACATTCCAAACTAGGCATTAGAGATCTATTTAGCATGTCCGATGGAAAAAAAAAAAAAAAAAGCAAAATTACTCTAGTTGGGGTTTAGAAACAAGCTGAAACCTCTCTTTTTTTGACATAACAAAGATGCTCAAAGAAATTGTAATATAAGACAGTTACGAACATAAATAAAATTACCTGTCCAAACAAATAATAGGGAGTAATCTAATCAGGAATTGCAACCGCAAAGTCATGGAGGCTCGCAATGCTACAGGAGAAGGTGGGACAGTATTATCAGCTGCTCCAGTTGACTGTCTCGATATTCCAGGACTACCACTTTTCCCGCTCTTCCTACTGCCACCTTTACTGGCAGGACTTCCAATTGCAGTACTGGGAGTTACACCTTGTTTGCCAACTCCCCGAGTAACTGCATTTATCTGCTGCTCGATATTACTTATCTGCTTAATCATTTCACTCGCAAAATTATAGCGCAAATCGTCCGGACCTTGATCCAGGCATGGAAGGATTAATTCAACAAGAGCTCTTTCAGTCACATGCTGTTGACTGACAGTCAAACCTTCAATGTCCGAAAGGCCAGATTCTTTTCCAGGCTGATTGAAATCTGCTGCCCCTTCATCAACAACTTCCCCTTCTTCGAGTGCACTGCCTTCAGATTTCCATTTGTCGCCCTTGTCAGTCACTCTATTAGTATCTGAACGACACCACCCCCATGGCTTCCAGTATTGGGGTTTTAGACAGACCTCTTTAATTCCAGCAGCAATGTTAACAACCTTCTGCCTGATAGATTTCTTCCCATAAAGAACTTCTGCACCTCTCAGTAACCACTTTGCCTGTGACAACATTGAATCCTCGAGCGACTTTCCTAGTAAATGTACAACCTCGGAGAACAAAGGAGCAGCGTCTGGTCTGATCAATAACCTGGTTAGAACAATTTGAATAAAGTTGCTCTCATTTTCCGAACCCGTACTTTTATCGGGAATAGGAGAGAGAGATCTTATAGCCTCGGCCAACGAGGTATCATTCTCCATTTTTTCATTGACAGACTGCTCGTTAAGGAGGAGCCTCAACTCAACCCACTGCCAATGGAATTTTGCAGGTTGAAGTGTATTCAAAACATGCACAAGTTTGCCCATAAGCTTTTTCACATTTTCTCCACATTGTTTTTTCAACTCAACTTGCTTGGAGACCGAATTCTTGTCATCCAGTTTAACAACAGGTTGGGGCATTTTACAGTCGATAAGGGCATCTAGAAAAAGCCTTGAACGGAGAGGAACCAAGGCAGCAGCTTTTAGACTCATATCCGAACCATTGAATTCTAGCATGGATACAAATTCCGAATCGAGGTTATCTGCAGCTATGAGATCGTATAAGCCATATGTGTCACGGAGACATATCTCACGAAAAGGCAGGTGCTTTATGGCATCATTTGCAGCGACACCCAATAATTGATACAAGTGGTGGAAATCTTCACGCGCTCCAAAACTTCCATCAATAACGGGCCTCCATATCACAAAAGAAAATATAGAATAGGCTGGTGGAAAGACCAAATTCAAAGGTAGCATCCTTTGCATTCTGAATAGAGCTACAATCGAGGCTTCGCCTAAAAGATCCACAATCAATCCATCAGAAACAGTTCTGCAGTTTCCCACGAGAACCCTAAACCAGTTCACAGAGACTTCAATCAAATTATCCACCTTTAAAACCCCCACAGAACGTGCATTCCCATTCACATTGGATTTCAGATTCCTTGCAAACTGAACTAGGTCCAACCCTTCCTTCAATCTGAAGAGGGTAACCATTCTCTCGAGGCTAGCAACTCCCTGGAGAATTGCCCCAATGACAAGTGCAGAAACAGCTGCGGATATTCTTGCAGCTCTCCCAAGAACTGCTTTATTCGAATGATTTAAGGCTTCGTTTGGTGAACTTGCACTAAAAGCTTGCATCAGAGCGGAAGAAGCTTCCGTTGCAAGAGCAACCTCAAATACCCTGCTCTGACGTTCTCCAAGAGCTTCCTTCAGTACGCACAGGCAAGTGATGTGAATGCGTAAAATGCGCTGAGTGAAATGCAACGAGCCATAAGGTGGAGATGCGTGCAGGTGATTACTACCCGCGGTTAAGTCGGGAATTTTCGCGAAAACCTGTCCGATGTTATGAACAATTGCAGCAATAGCAGAAGACACTAGTGAAGGATCACCTTCTTGAGCGGCACCGCCTGTTTGTCTCATGCAGTCCAGCAATCCCATCACTATTTGCTTAGCTATCTGATAGCCATCGTCCCACTTCTCCACGCTAGGACTTTTATTTGTTCCAGGTCCAAAAGACTTTCTATCTTTGCTGTAAAAGTACTGCGAAAATTCATCTACATGTCTGTGCACTATCTCTTTCATGCTCATACCAACTCTGGATACCCGAACACCGCCAATCTTTTGACGGAAATAATCATCGGGATCCCCAACTCCATTTGGGACACCAAGGGGAAAGCCAAAGTCCCCATCTAAAGATTTTGCAGATTCAAGTTCTGAACTAAGTCTTTTATCACATGTGGGGTAAAATGCCTTTTCCCATTCGACAATGCTAGATATACTTCCATACTTCCTCAGTAGGTGACGAGCATAAACTAAGGCTGGTGAAACAGATAGCCTGCCACTAGATGCCAGGACTCCTGCAGTACGACGCATTGTGGCAGACAAGGTTTCAGGAATAAGATCAGAAGCAATGATTATATTCTCATACCTGAAACAGACCAAAGAGAACTTATGAGTAAGAATAAAATAAGACGATCTTTCTGGTAACCAATTAGATAACACCACCAATAAATAACGAACATTAAGTTTTATCCAAAAAGGTTTTTCCACTTTTGACCTAACAAATATTTGAACAGAGGATTACATAAAAGGATGATCATAATGCAAAATTTGTAACTTATGTTTAACAATTTCCACTTCTTTGCATCAACATTCAAAACACATTCTTCTAAAAAAAGAATCATTTTCATTCCACTTCTCTTCCCCATTTCCAAGGCCCAATACATCATAGACTTCAAAACCCCAATTTTGAAAGTTCATAGCAAGTATGAAACAGTCGATTAACTGACCGAAAGAGAGATAAGTAATAACCAATGGGTATAAAAACTGGAAACAAAAAATTCACAGGACATAATCAAAGAGCAAACCTGCGGATACATGATAAAAGAAACGCCTCTCCTACTTCACAGGCATGGTTCTCAGCAATCTTAGGAAGTGTCAGAATATTCCTGCCGTGGAGAGTAGAAGGCGGATAGCTAGGAACTTTTGGAAACAACCAAAAAAGAAACCTTATCGCCGCAACTAATTCATTACAAACATCCATTATATACAATATCACTGAAAGTTCATCTTCACCAAGCCTCCATTGTTTGGAGCTCCGATCATCAACTGGTGGTAATTGCCTACCATATTGGCCAACCTTGGCTGTGAAAGCTTCAGACTCTTCAATAAGCTGTTTTACAACAGATATCAACCATACAGCTATAGTCCTCTTCTTGATAAATTGCATCTGCTTCAGTAGCTTTCGAATTAAAACAATATCTGCACATGGTGGTTTTCTGGTTCCGTCGACAGGTTTTGAGATCTCATCATAACCAGCTCTATGGTGAGGGCACCCTATCCTACTTTCACATACATGGCTAGTCGAGGCTCCCTGACTACCTTCAATTCGAGCATCAGCTAATTGTGCAAGGCTTTGAGTTTTACGAACAGATTTTTGCCTGCCCCTTGACGATGACTGTTTCACAGGTTTAGGGGGTGGTTCTACTCGGGAATTTTCGATATATTTCACCCCCTTTTTTACCCACCATTTTTCTTCCTCATCTGCAGGATATGACTGAAGCAACGAGCTCCTTTCTTCACTTATTTTTTGTCTCTTCGCCCTTTTGCATTCTTCACATCCAGATGTTTCTTCGCTAACATCTGCTCCGCTATAACCCCCACCAGACCTCTTCAAATTCCCTTGAGATTCATTAATTCCACTATCGATTGAAGATGAGGGAACAGGGAATTGCAATAGTGCAGAAATCGAGGCCTTCAGTTCTTCAAGCTTGGTATCCGTGTCAAGATTTGCCGTTGAAACATTAGATGCTTCTTGAAAGTACCACCGCTCAACAGAAGATGGAGAACAACTTCCACTTCGATAACTCTTTTGATGTGCCTGCCTCTTGTTTGAACCGTTTGCACTAAGATTGGATTTTCTGTTTCCTAAAAGCCCACGAAGCACCATTTTACGTTCATTTGAGTAAATATTAATCGCATCCAGTATGATTGATGGTTCGGCAATTTGGGCTTCTTCAAGAGCATCACGGATATAAGCAGCAGGCAACTCCTTCAAGAGTTTGTAATGTCTCTTCCGCTTTTCCAGGTCAACCATGGGACCATTTTCATCCATGATTCCACTTATAATTAGCTGCCTGACATATGCCAAAGGATTGAAAAATTTAGATACGATCAATTCTCTTATTTGAAGCTGCACGCGCTTGAAACCTTCTTTGTTATGCACTTCATGCTGATCAATCCAACATAGAATAATATCATGCAAAGGGCCAGGGCTCTCAAATATATCAGGAATGTTTCTACTTCTCTGCTTCGAAGTGTACATGTTTGGCATCTTACTTACCCTCAGTTTTAAAATACGTATTGCGATTAATATCTGAGAGAGGTCTTTCCTACCAGTAAACTTCAGACCATGAGGAGGTGCAGTACGGAAATCCCTAAATTCACACGTCGCCCACTCAAATACGAAAAAGATGGAGCAAATTAATGATGATGTCACCGAACGGATATGCTTAAGCGATGTATGTAAACAAGGGCTCACTTTTGTAAGCCAATTTTCAGCGCAAGCTCCATCCCAAAGATTTTCAAAGAGCAATTTATAAGAACCTCCAATATCTCCATGCACGAGAGCCTGGTCCAACATCTGCAAGACTTTAGCTACATTATAACCAGAATGATTTGGCCTGGCTGCTGTCGATAGAGTCTCGGCTCGTTTTTTAACCGACGAAACAACACTGTGGAAGGACAAGGAATCAGCTTGATTTTTATCTCCAGCTCCAATTCGACCACCCTTGACCTTCCTAGCATCTTCAACTTTTTTGGATAAGAAACTTCCGTCATTTACCACATGACTTACCACACACACCGGCAAAGGGAAACAATCCAAAGCAACAAAAGTATCTGGCACAACTAGTACTAAATATCGAAGCATCTCCACAATAGCACTAGTAGTATATGCACGTCTAGAATTATCAACAAGGTCAGAACCACCTGGAGAAGGCTCTTGGATAAACCGAATGGCTATTTTGACCAGGATCCGTACATAGTTCTGCGATAATACAACAGTTTCTATTACTCCATATATGATGGGCAATAGCAACTGTAGAACACCGAGCGATTCTTTTTGCTGCAATGACATGATTTCATGAGTTAGAGCTTCGAACCCACAAAACATATTCATCAGAAACAAAATATATTAAGCAAATATTTAACCTATCTAGGGAAAGAAAAGGACAAGTAGAACATTACCTGGAGTTGATTAAGAACCCAATCGATAATGAGAGAAGGAACAAGAAGTCCTTCTGCATGGTGCCAGTGAATAATCCTCACCACATACCACCATTTAGTGTATAGTGAAGGCTCCTCACCATCCACGGCAGCTGAAAAAGAATCACCTTGTGGCTGCACTGAACCAGTATAAATTTGTGACGACCGCTCTCGCATATGCAAAGTCGAATGAGAAATGTTTCTTGCCATAAATTCATCCAAGAGATATTGCAAATACTCAATGACATCTTTTGTCCACTGTTCTGAACGTGAAAATTGAGTTTTTCCATTAAAACTTGACGATGAATTAGAAGATGCCGCACGAACCTGCAAAATTACACTTTGTAACTTCCAATATATACGAAAAGCCAACTCATTTATGGAAAATCCTGGCAATCAATTCTTCTCTTCACCGAGAACACATACCTGATTAAGATAGGTTACTTTGATGAACCAGGTTGCTCTCAATAACGGAACATTGTTTCTAATTAGAACTTCAAAAAGAGATTTCCTCCTATAACCATGAGGGACATGATCGGCCAATGAACGCAGTCTTTTATGCGGTTGAGATAAGCCCTGGAGGGGAGCTCACAAATGTTTTAGCAATCTGATTCACTTAAAAATATTGAGATAGATAAAAATCAAAGAATACACGAAGAAGCATCAAACTAACATCAAAAGCCCCAGCAGCAGGGAAATGGAGGACACATAAGTTAAGCTTCAATAGTGTTCATTAAACAGAACATATTCATCATTAAGCTAAGAAACTGACAGTTTTAATAATGTCCCAAAATTGAGTGATTACATGATACTTAAGAAGTCCAAGCTTGCAAGACACACAATGATGTGGAGTTTTATTCAAGCAGAATACTTAGATAAATCAATGCAGGCAATGAATCAAATTTTCTATCGATATCCTTCTCTGCAATTCCCAGCACAGATGAGCATTAGTTTGCTCAAAACATTTCCAATCCTTGTACAGCAAACAACTTCAAAACAAGGAGAACTCAAACTAGCAAAATACCTAACTGAATCAAACCAACCAATCCAAATTTATCGGTTATATGGCCTAGGACAAATTATACGATGCAGAAAAAAATGAACAGCTTTTTGGTTAAAACTTTATATCTACCTAAATCACTATGATCATTATTTTGCTGTCTAAAGGATACTATATTTAAAGAGCAACGTCATCCAAGCTAGAAGGAACCAGGACACTAGCAGAGTATAGCCTCTATATTCAAGTAACGGATTTTATTATCACCTTCTAATAGCCTTTCCATCAGTAGAGTAGATTCAACAGTTTTTTTTTTTTTTTTTTTGGTGGAGGAGGGATGGGGTGTGTCGCGTACTTCTATTACATGGGTCACATATAACTTGATTTATTTTATAACCGAGATTGAGGTTTACATGTAATATTTCCATAAATTCAATGGACGGAAACACAAACCTCGATCCATTTCTTTCGGAAGTCTTCACCACATGGTCTTAGCTCAGGGAATATACCAGACTTGATCAGTAGATTACCAGAAAGTGGTACTTCATAAACTTGCCCTGCCTGCACAAGGAGAATATATGATAAACTAATTTCC
This sequence comes from Erythranthe guttata, assembly GCF_056151865.1. NCBI lineage: Eukaryota > Viridiplantae > Streptophyta > Magnoliopsida > Lamiales > Phrymaceae > Erythranthe > Erythranthe guttata. The sequence goes on along the minus strand of NC_142546.1, from coordinate 13,938,343 downwards.
ATCACGATGGTATATCAATATGTGGAAGGCATAAAAAATGAACAATTTTTTTGGACCTTTCTTTTTTTGGTACGAGACTCAATGATAGCTCTATGACATTTTCTGATGGCCTAAAAAAAATTAGAAATGAATTAGCAATTTAATATCACCCGTAAAAGCAAAATACAAGTATGACAGTGAAGCTCATAGAAAATAACAAACTACATATCTTCTTAATTATATCATTGCACACCTCTTTGCACTTAAAAATGACAGGCCTCGTGAATGCCTGAACCTGTGATAAAGGAATCTCTCTAGCTTCCTGGTAGTTTCTCACATGAAAGAAATGTAAGCACAAACAACGGAAATGCAATAAAGAAATCATAAAACCAAAAATATTCATAAAGGAATTGAAAACACTACCTCAAGTCCTTCAACAGTCTCTCTATAACCAGCCTGTACATATTCCCGTGTAAGCGTCTCTTCTGGACAATTTGGAGTCTGGGGGTGGAAGTCAGGTGGCCCAAGTCTATCACCAAAGAATAGTGCTGGGGTAAGGTAATTGTGATGGGACGATGGATATAATCAAAATGACATTGAGTACAATCATAATGAAAGTATCGAAAAGGGTCCGAAGGATAATAAAGATAAATAGTAACATGGTATTCTTTATAATGCTCTGACTCAATGGCTGTGCAGATTAACTATAAGAAATATTAACTATAAGAACATTGTTCCAGATTCCTCTTTCAAAGTCCCGGAAACACAAAAACACAAGTGGTTCAAAGGTACATAGTAATTACCGGGAATTCAACGGTTCCTTATCACACCTCAATTTGTATAGGGTTATCTGTGATGGCCGCCTGAACACAACAAAAATATAATCGAGATTAAATAACTGAAAAAAAATTGTAAATTCTGTTTTTGTATCTATACATAGTGATTAAAGAATAGAGCATTAAAAACAGTACTTCTTAAGGGAGAAAAAATAGATTACCATCTATTTATACAATTTATAAGTATTAAGCATCAGTCCCTATCTATTTAGCGAACTCTTAAATAAACTATGATGAAAAATAGTTCTCGGCTTCTAGAGATCTGGCCATTTCCATCCAAATTTCCCAATCACTGTCATTTCCGAAATATGGTAATAACTGATAAAAATCTTAAAGCAGATTATGTACTTATCTTTGACATGTTAGAATAGCATAGGTGAAAAAGGACACCGCCATTTTAGAGAGGGGAAACATTAACGGATCAGAAACATACTAACACTGAATTCAATTAGCGGAATGACTTCAACTGAGTCAAATGTGCACCTATACTAACTTGACAATAATAATTACTCACAGCAGAATAGTTGTACTTTTGAAAGGACATAGAATTTACATTCATCTAAATCAATTATAACCCACTGCATACAAGGTGAAACTGCCAGCGTACTCACACATGCACATGTATATGTAACAACTCATAATGTATAAATAAAAATACAACACTAACTACCTCGGATTCAGCGAGAAGTTAGATGGCACTGCAGGTGTGTCGATATGGGATGTATCTCTTATTCCACCAATCGTACTGTTATTATTGACTGCACTAGTGCAGTTTCCAGCATGATACCTTTGCATCTCTTCCAACAATCATCTGCATGCTGCCACCACCATCAAATCGCTACGAAATATACGTCGTTCTATCTCTGAGAGTAGTTCCTCAAAAGATTGCCACTATTTATAGGACAGTTGTAAGTATACATTAGACAGAAGTTATATCAAGTAAAGAAGAAACGATCAACTGGAACATGAGTACATGACAGCTAATTCATATTGTGATAACAACTCAAGAAAATGATTTAACAGTATCAGCATCGAGAATTATAAAAAGTGCAATTCATATTGCTTCCGTCACGACAGACTGCCCTAGCTGAAAATTTTACATCATGCTCGTCGTAGAGACCAAACAAATTCATTCCAAATTTTCAATTTTTAATTTAGTAATTTCATAGAGTTCAGATTCAACTAATGAAATAAACGAAAACCCATCCCTATAGAAGACAAACAATATCTGGATCACACCAATCGAGCTCATGCATTCTCCCGTTAACATTTCTTGGCAGCCACAACAAACAAACAAATAAACAAAAAAAGAGATAAAAACTTTGCTACTTCAGCCAATCAATCATCTGACTTCTACCAAAAACAGAACAGAAAAAGCGATTATCACTCCCATACTTCCGAGAATGAAAATTCCCAACAACTATGTAGCTAAGGAGAGATTTTCATATCCAATCACTGTAATATTTAAAAAAAAATACAGCATACCTGATAAACACAAGACAGAAATACTAAGATCGAACGAATCCCCACAGACAATGAGTTGTCACTCCGAAGTTCGGAATAGCTACAGAAGCCAAAAGCTAGGGTTTTGCAGAGGCGAACTCGAATCAAAGGATTTGGGGAGAGATGAAATTGGGTAGTGGAAAGGGGGAAAAAGGATTGAGATTCAAGTGAGATTAGGGATTTTATTTTTTATTTTTTTTTCAAATCGAGTAAGGGATGAATCAATTTCTGACGAATTAGAGACTATACGTGTGCTTTAATTCTTTTGGTGTATGTATCGATGTATGTAAATATATGTTTTTGGCAAGATATAGAGAGAGAAAGTGTTTTTAGAGAGATGGAAACTGGAGTTTTTAGTTCATTTTTTAGAGAGAGAAAGCAGTCTTTGTCGAATTTAGTACATTTTTTTAGAGAGAGAAAAATATAGTGCTTGTCGAGATTTGGGCTAGGTGTGTGTGTGGGGTGGGTTTGACCTTAATGCTGACGATCATGGAATTGTATATGCGCGCCTGATTTCCTGAATTGTTGTAAATTCTTTTTTTTTTTCTTTTTTTCTTTTTTTTTTTAATTATATTTCAATATTTTTGTTTTTGAGTAATAAATTTTGAAGAAATAAATAATTTATCTTATTTATTTGTTTTCAGATAGAGTACCTTGAAAAGGGTGTCATTCTTTTTTTTAATTGAAAGTAAGTCTCTAAATATATGTGATTTAAAGAAGGGGGCAACTATTTTAAATCCCAACTTTTGCTTAGTTGAATACTACCAAGTTGAAAACCACAATTGAGTACATATTTATAAGTTTTTTCTTACTTTAATACCAAAATAAAAATAAAAGTACAAAAATACCCTTTCATACAAAATATTAATTACATCAATTTTTCTTTGAAATTACCTATTTGAAAACCAAATAAAAAAAAAGAAAAAAAAAATCAAACACAAAAAAAAAACACGGCCAAACCTTCAAACCTCCCTCCATCCACCCCTCCCACGCCGCCCGACGCCGCCGCCGCCGCTCCAACCATCGCCGCCGCCGGACGCCGACGCCAAACACCGCCGAACGCCGCCCAACGTCGCCCAAAGCCGTCGCCGTCGTCGTCTTCGAATAGTAAGTTATAGTTGTTTCGATTTTTTTTTCTTTAATATTTATTTAAGATTTGATTGTTTGATATGGATAATTAGGATTTGGTTGTTTTAGGTTAGAATGATCGTTAATTAGTAATGGGTGCATCTGATTTCAGTCGATTTGAGCATTGATTTGAGATTCGTGGGTCGGTTCTTCGTTCACCATTTTCGACCTGTATATGTCGATTTTTGATGAATTTTCGACAGGTTGATGTCGAAAATTCATCAAAAATCGACATATAGGTGTCGAAAATGTGAAATTGTTGAATTTGGGATTTTGGTAATTCGACAGCTAGCTGTCGAAATTTGGATGCGTTTTCGACAGGTAGCTGTCGAAAATTCAACCAATTTTCGACAGCTAGCTGTCGAAAACGCATCCAAATTTCGACAGCTAGCTGTCGAATTTGAACTGTGATTTTTTTTTTTTTTTTTTTTTTTTAATTTGTTTTCTTTCCTATTTTTATTTGCTTGTGTTTATATTATGTATATTAATTTTTATTTGTGTGTTATTTTGCAGTGGAAGAACCACGTGAACCTCGTATACCTCCGACTGTCTCGAACCGTAAGAAGAGGAAGGAATTATCCGATAGAGGCAAGGGCATAGCAGTCACGACCAAGAAAAAGACCACGACCAAGAAGAAGTCTGGAGAGGGTTCTTCGTCAACGAATCCGGTGCCGGCTCTACCTTCGACTGTAGAAGTTGGTGATTCGAGCAACGAACCGGTCCGAGGTCCCGAGATACCGGAATTGTACACAAAATTTGATAAGCACATTGCTTATCATATTGTGAACGGAGGGCCAAATCGCTCGGAGCGCGGCTCAGAATTTCGAATTCGAAATCACACAGGAACTTTGAAAGGTTGGGAGCCGGCGCCGTTTATTACAGCGGTAGTACAAAGATGTGGATTAATGTCAGTTGTACAAACATCGTACAACACTGTGGACGGCCATCTACTTAGAGCCTTCATAGAGAGATGGCAGCCAGCTACCAACACATTTCACTTACCTGTCGGAGAGATGACCATCACACTTGACGATGTGAGTACGTTGGTCGGTTTGCCAGTTGTTGGGCGTACCGTATCTTGCGAGCGTTTGATCCGTGATTCCAAAACGAAGCCCAGTAGTTTGATGTTCGAGTTGCTAGGTGAGTACCCGGACGATGTAAACAAGAAGAAAGCGGTGAAGTTTGAATGGTTGAAGGCTAAATTTAGCAAAGTGACCATGAGAGATAGTGCGGAGAAGAGGACATACGCCATTCGGGCGTATTTGTTATTTTTGCTCGGGTGTACTATACTGTGCGACAAGACAGGCAACATGGTAAGCGTGGAGTATCTAAATCTTGTATCTGATTTGGATCGGATCGGCGAGTATGCTTGGGGCACTGCATGTCTTTGCCGGTTGTACGATGAGCTTTCCTCAGCCTCACAAAAATCAACGAACTCGATGGCTGGCTGGCTGACGCTCTTTCAGTCATGGATTTACGAGCACTTTCCTTATTTGGCGGGTGGCACATTGAAGACGGAATTCGAGGGGCCATTAGCGAGCCGATGGGAGCCTCAGTCAAAGACTACTTCAACGCCTGAACGAGCGTCGTACCTGCGATCTCGATTAGATGATTTGATCCCCGATCAGGTAAAATACCAGTTTAATAATTTGTTATTACTACTTAAGTAGGTTTTTAAATCTAATTTTTTATTTATTTTACTAGGTCGTATGGTCACCGTATACGGCTATTCGTGATCGTTTCCCGATGCCAGATTCTGCTTGGTTTAGTGGGATGATATGTTGCATGGACCACTTCGAGGCATATCATCCGGACAGAGTGTTGAGGCAGTTCAACCGGGTGCAAATCATTCCAGGTCGTGCATACATGTCAAAAGATATGTACAAAGCTCTAGTTAGCAAAGGTCGACAGGTCCAGAACTCGATTTTCGTTGCGTACGGCGAACGATTCTCTGATCGGTGGGAGGAGTATTGTCTGGACGAGGAGTCGAGGTCCGTTGAAGTTGAACTCGGGGAGGCGGACACTTCGCCGGACTACATGGATTGGTTCCGACCTAGATGCATGTTACAACTGAGTAGGCATGGAGCCCATCCACCTCGACCCCAGGCGGATCGACCTCGACCCCATGAAGCTCGTCCAGGGGGTGGTACCAATAAGAAGGTCCAACTTTCACAAATTTTGGAGTTGGTGAAGGGTACACTTAGCGAGGTGCGGGGACTTGCGCCATCCGACGCTCATACGGTCATGTGGGGGACCCTAAATGATATTGTCAGATTGATCGAGCCGGATGCCCCACTTCCACCTCCTTCGAGCTCGTCGGATGCCCCACCACCACCTCCAGGTAGCTCGATAGGGCCAATTCCACCGCCATCGAGCTCGTCCGATGCCCCACAGGCGGTTGTGAAACGCGTGTTTAGTAGGAAGAAAAAAACACAGGATTAGTCTTGTATTTTTTTAGATGGATGTTGTTTGATGGATTTTATTTGATTTACTTGTTTTGTTCATTTAGTTTTATATGGATTTTGGTTGTTTTGAATGAAAATATTTTTGATAATTTGAATTTTTTTTTTTTTGTCCAAAAACACTTAGAATATGTTTTTTATCTTACATTGCAATATATTTGGGGTTAATTTCACAAAAAAAAAAATTGCAATTTTTTCAAAAAAAAAAGTGTGATACAGATCCAATTCGACAGCTAGCTGTCGAATTTAGATCTGAAATTCGACAACTAGCTGTCGAATTTCATCTGTATCAAATTTTTTTTTTTTTGAAAAAATTGCAATTTTTTTTCAATTTGTCCAAAAACACTTAGATGTGTTTTTTATGTTACATTGCAATATATTTGGGGTTAATTTCACAAAAAAAAAAAAATTGCAATTTTTTCAAAAAAAAAAAAAAATTTGATACAGATCAGATTCGACAGCTAGCTGTCGAATTACTATGTGAAATTCGACAGCTAGCTGTCGAATTTCATCTGTATCAATTTTTTTTTTTTTTTTGAAAAAATTGCAATTTTTATTTTTTTTTTCCAAAAACACTTAGATGTGTTTTTTATGTTACATTGCAATATTTTTGGGGTTAATTTCACAAAAAAAAAAAAAATTGAATTTTTTTCAAAAAAAAAAAAAAAAATTTGATACAGATCAAATTCGACAGCTAGCTGTCGAATTTCACATAGTAATTCGACAGCTAGCTGTCGAATTTGATCTGTATCAAATTTTATTTTTTTTTTTGAAAAAATTTCAAATTTTTTATTTTTTGTCCAAAAACACTTAGATGTGTTTTTTATGTTACATTGCAATATATTTGGGGTTTATTGCATGTTACAAATAAAAATTGCAATTTTTTCAAAAAAAAAAAAACATAGTTTTTTCAAATAAAAACACAACACTTAATAACATTGAAACTAGCACCAGTAACTTTACATAGTTTTGTTCGGAGAACTATCACCATTGTCTGATATAGTAATAATCTCGAAACTCTCTCGCGTGGCAACATTTTGACCTATTAGTTCTCGAAATGCTGTAATCCGACCATCCATTTCTGCCGGCTTCCAACCATCAGCTTTAGGATCATGACATCGGTACCAATAATCGGCGATAGGAGGTATTGGACAATTCTTATTCAAGACAACATGCACGAAGTGACAGTTGTCGACGAATGCCATTCCGTGCTCTTGTCTCTCGCTGAAAAGCTTTGGATCGCTCGATAGAGGAAGGAACGTGAGACACTGATACTTGGATAAGTAGACAAGCACAATATTGTATGTTGAAGCAATTACATGACCCATATTTGGAAAAGACATCCAATGATCACGAGTTGCAGGAACATCCCAGTTACTCACAATAGCTTGCATGCTTCTAACGGTTTCTTCGCCACGGTGCATGGTCGTGTAAGTGGAAAAATTAGAAGTCAACTCCCGTAGCATGTCATCTCGCACTCGACCCCATTCATCTTCTCCAAATCCCATCATAGAGGCAACTGCCCGAAATCCACAGTGTCCATCTGAACCGACATTGATGATTTCTCGAACGTGCATACGAAATCGTGGATGGATCGTGTCAATGTACTTATTCTTGCCGATCAAACCTGGTGGCAATCCCACATCTGCATCTTCAAATAATGGTTTGAACGACTCTTGCGTCGGTATAGTGCTTTTTCCTGACTCTTGAGTTGGTATAGTGTTAAAAGAATCATTCGAGTGCCCTCGTAATCTCATCAGTACAGGTATAAGCTGCAGTATATTACACTTCATTACTCAGCACAATTATAAAATACAACTTCAATGAAATGAGACGATAGTAGCGACATTTACCTTTGGAGAACAACTAGCTTGCTTCGATTTTTTTTTCTTTGGCTCCACATACTCAAAATGTGATTTGTCCCGAGTGCTTGATTTGTCTTTCCTATTTTTTGCCGGTCGACCTTTGCTAACAACTTTTTCACTTGGCTCCGTAAGGTTAGTCTTCTCTGGGTGGGTAAAATGTCTCAAATGGTTGCGCAATCGAGTTTTTGCATCGAGATCGGCACATTCAAAGAGCTTCTGGTATTCCGATAATTCTTCGTCGATGGTTGGTAGGATGACTTGGTCTGTGGTCGCGACGGGCTCCATACTCATGTGTTTCCAATACGAGCCTATTAACTCAAGTGGGATAGGACATTTGTTCACAACAACATACTCATGAAGTTCATGGCGACATGGTAGACTGTGGGTTGTTCGGATGGCGCAACTACAACCCATATCGCTCGGTTGCAATAGTTTCGCATTGTCCACCTCAACTTTGAGTAGTTGCAGAGCGTATTTTGAGATACTTCCACGAAGCTCATTGTATATCAACGTTTTGAAAGTGTGCTCGTAAGTATTTTTACTTACTTCAAAGGAAGCCTTGATGTCATTGTGTTGTTCGACAATTTGATTGTGGACTTTCGTATACAAATCCACAAATGTGCCAGTTGAATTACGCACATCCCTTTTCATTCGTCCGTGTGCCCCCTCCACCCTATTAGAAGTGTACGTTCCAAAATGAGTATACTTATTTGTCCACACCGATACAAGTCTCTCCTTGTACGGATCCAACCATGAATTAGCTACATATTCTATAGCCGGGAGATTACCGATAAATGTTCTTTTCAAATCCTCCCAATCCTCATTGAACTCCTCTATGGTATTTCTTTCAATAAGAGCCGAAAAACTCGACTGAAATTGCTTCCATTTGGTGATGTCCTTTGGGAACAATTTCTTACAATTGGCCACTATATTCTTGTTCACATGCCACCGACACAGCAAGTGATGACTCGATGGATACACATTGGCCACTGCTTTCATTAAACCCAAATCTCGATCTGTTACAATGCAATTAGGCCGAGGACAACTGGTCATGGCCTCCTTCAAACAACGCAACGCCCATTCAAAATTTTCCGTCTTTTCGTGGTCCAAGTATGCAAAGGCAATTGAGAACGTCTTGTTGGTACAAGTAAAACCCACAATCTCAAGAAATGGGAGTCCGTAACGATTGGTCTTGTACGTGCAATCGATGAAGAATACGTACGGATACGACTGTGCCAACTTAATGCATTTCGGGTGGATCCAAAACAAGTCGGTAATCGCATTCAACTCGTTCGATCTATGGTACGAGAGGTATTCATCTTCTTTCAACTTGACGAACAATGATTGCAATTGAGATCTCCCATCCAATTCACTGAAATTTAACTTAGAGATAGTATTGTAAACTGTCTTCATACCAGTTACATTAGACGGGTCCTTTTGCTTCAATGCTCTTAGAATTGCCCTTGGTTTCACCATTGCTTTCTTCATAGTGTGAACAAAGGAAACATCCTCATTTGATAATCTTCCAGCATAAGAGTGTCCGTGCAAGTTTTCGAATAAGTTGTGGTTGTGAATACCACTATGAACATCCAATTTCCACTCAGCCTTTTCATCATCCTTGTGTTCTCTTGTCCCCTTCAATTTAAACGGACAATTGCATTTCTTTGAACCGGTGCTCCTTTTTTCCCGGTCTTTGATCATCTTCACCTGGTACCTTCTTGCCAACATAATGGTCCCCACGCTCACAACGAACAATCACATACGGTGTCCTACGTCCTCTATCCCCGTCACTCGAACCCCCAATCATTAACACCATTCCAATTCTTTTACATACTTCACGAACCCATGCCAATAAAGCTTCTTTTGTTGGGAATTTTTCTGACGTGGTAAATGAATGGGTGCAATCGATCTACACAAAAGTGTCGAAAATATAAGACAAGTAAATTTGCAACAGGAACCAAATCGACACTTAAGTGTCGAAAATTACCCACATTTTCGACACTTAAGTGTCGAAAATAGAGGTCACTTTCGACACCTACGTGTCGAATTATGATACAATTTTCGACACCTTAGTGTCGAAAATTTGGGTAATTTTCGACACTTAAGTGTCGAAAATTGTATCATAATTCGACACTTAGGCGTCGAAAATGAGGGGTATTTTCGACACATACACGTCGAAAAATAAGGGTATTTTCGACCTGTATGTGTCGAAAATACATGGCGAGTTTTAAAAAAAAAAAAAAATTCAAAATCGATGTTTTAGCTCAAAAAATACATGAATACATACCTGAATGGGTTCTCCTTGCTCGTAAACTACCATTCTATTGTCATTTGACGCCATTTTGCAAGTTGTGTAAGGTTTTGATTTCTTTTGTTTTGGGGTTTTTTAGGAGGGTTTTTGGGGAGGGAGAAGAAGGAGGTGGAGGAGGTGAGGGGTTTGTGAGTGAGGAGGGAAATGTTTTTTTTAGGTTTTTGATTATTTGGTATTTAAGAAAGAAAAATAGTATTTGTAATATTTTTTTGGTTTTAATTTTCATTAAGGGCATTAAAGTAATTTACAATTAATTATTTATTTTTTATTTTTTTGGTATTCAAGTGAGCAAAAATTAGTATTTGAAATAGTGATACCCTTTAAAGAATGCATCACTTTGTTCATAATACTAAAGAATTTTCAATGATTGAATTTTATTTTTTTATAATTTGATTATGTTGGTTTGATTTTTATTGAGAAAGAAGTAAGAGTGAACAAGTCGGACCCCATCAACTCGTTGAACTCGTCAAATCCGATAAAACGGTGTATTTTTTTCATAAACCTTGTCTAGTAAAACTTTGAATTTAGATGCTTCGTGTAATGGATTTACAACGGAGCTTAACATTTATTATTGATGTTATTTACCTTGATTTCAATTTAAAATTCTACGCTTGACCATTCATTATAGTTTATAAATAGTTTCGCATAAAATTATAAATAAATAAAAAACATGTTTAATTTATAATGGGTTTCAACCCGTGAAGATTGAGTTCTATTATAAACCCGTCACAAATCCGCATATCGTAAACTCGATCCTTAAAATCAAGAACTGTTGTTTGACGAGTCTTAACTCTTAACTATGTTATTTTAAATATCTTAACTATATTTTATCAAAAATAAATAAATAAAAAATTCATAAGAATTAAATTTAACAAACACCACTAAGAAATTCATCAAGATTCAAATTTTCAGTCCAAATTACAGTAATATGCTATTAACCAAAACCCTAACAACCACGAAGTGGAATCCTACAATATCGGGCTAAATATACTTATTTTTCTCAACAAATTATTAATTACTAATCTAATTAACTAAACATACAGTAATCAAATATGATATTTGTATATATCCAATGATAATTCAAAGAAAATAATTAGGGTTTTGTGTGTGAGAGAGAAGCAACAAAATATATATGCATGCAATACCAGTGAACTATACGCATGGGAGATGAGTTGTAGAAATCAAGATAAACGTAATATTAATATATATATTTGTACTCAAAACTAATAAATATTAAAAAAAAACAAATATAAAATAAAAACTATATAGAACGTACTAGGATCATATATATATATATATATATATATATATATATATATATATATATATATATATATATATATATATATATATTAAGGTCAGATGAAAGGGGGCAAGTTACTTGCTCGGATAGCCCTTTCCATAACAGACCAAAGCAGCTCGTCTTTCTGCTGCACCGTCCGAACCTCGATTTCAACCAATATAGGAATCGCCAATCGTAAGTCGTGGTTAGGGTCCGAAAAAATTTGGTCCACGAAATCGAGCGCCTCTTTGTCGAACCAATCGACCTCGTCTTTAGTCATCCGATAGTACTCTTCCAGCCGACGGCTCAGCACCGATCTGATGTCCCGTGAGTAGGGGTCTCCGTTTATCAATAGCTCGGCATCGAAAATCTCGTAATCGATGATTTGTTCATGGCCGTTGATGTCCTTTGTCATGAATTTTGTTCGAATCTCGAAGAGAAAGGTTTTGTATCCGTGGCTAATTTGGTAGTTGTACCGTGAAAGTATCTCGTAATCGATGGAGAAACGGTAGCGGTGCTCGTAACGGTAGCCATGCGCCGGTCTTTGTTCAGCCATTGAAAAAGGGTTTCTGATGAAGATAGATAGAGAGAGAAGCAACAGATATATATATATATATATATATATATATATATATATATATATATATATATATATATATATATATATATATATATATATATATAACTCTAAAAATAATTAGAGAGGGAATAGGAAAAGGAAATCTAATTTGTTGAGGATTATAGGAAATTGATGAATCTGTTATATATTAGAAGACTATCTTAGTTAACAACAAGATAACTAGAGATCTATTAGTATATGACTACTACCTTAAATATTTCTACCGTGGATTTATTTAGTTTTCTTCTATTTATTATTTTATGTTTAACTCTTTTCTTTATATATTTTATTTTGAAAAACCATTCATTGAATAATTTCAAGTTACGGTACTTTTTCTTTATATATTTTATTTGAAAATTATTCCTTTAATTTTCTATTTATAAATTTCAGATTATAATAATAATAATTATTATTATTATTATTATTATTATTATTATTATTATTATTATTATTATTATTATTATTATTATTATTATTATTATTATTATTATAGTTTGTAAAAGGAAATATTTATGATTTTAATCCCCGGGGCGGTCCGTATGCAACATAGAGAATTTTGGAGAGAAAGTCTATGACTGATTCGTAATAGGAATATATATTAATATGACATTGATGCTTTAATTTGGAGGAGAATACCTTAATCAACAAATTAAACAATTAAACAAAATATTTTTATATGTATATTTATTTAAATTTGATATGCAAACACCAGATCAAGGTTTTGGGGTCTGTTAGGCATTCGAATTTGATGCCTCAGACTGCGTTTTATGGCGGCCCGAGAGGGGAGAAGCCGATGGTTCATCCCTTTTTCCGGCTTGGAAATTCGTAGTTTAGATGTTGTTGTTTCGCTTGCATTTACGTGTTAATCCGGTTGTTTTTAAAAGTCGTATTAGCTTGATCGAATTTTACTTCATTAGCAGTTGGACAAAGGTATGAACTGATAGAGTAGCATCTGGCTAAATTTTCAGATAGTGAATCGGCACGTGTGGATCGATACCGTAATTCAGATTCATTAAATACCCACACATACGTGCATCGTAGCATATATCAATAATCTTGATAGTAAACAAAAACGAAATAATAAAAATAAAAATAAAACTAGTCTAGACATCATCAATCAATGTTCAATCAACATAATCACACCAACACCATCACCATCACCACCTTCTTCATCTTCATAACCATGCATCATCGTCGTCATCGTCGTCGTCGTCATCACCACCACCACCGCCTTGATCGTCATCATCATCATCATCACCGCTACCTTCGTCGTCGTCGTCGTCACCACCACCACCACCAGCAACACCAAATATACCAAGAACACGAACAACAACACCACCACCGCCGTACTCGTTTCCGCCGTCGTCGTCGTCATCGTCATCATCAACATCAACATCAACAGCACCATCACCATCATCGACATCAACATCATCGACATCATCATAATAAACAGAATCCATAACCGACTCACGGCACGAAGGGCAAATCCTATCCACCAACAAATGCCGAAGAGCGCAAAGCGAATGATACGCTCGCCCGCAACACGGCATCTCCGATACCTGAGCCCCGACAACCGGTGCCCGCGAACATAACCCGCAATACTCCATCGAATCCATCACCTCCTCAACATCCTCAACCCTAACCCTAGGAAGCTCCAACCAATCTTTCAAAAAATAATAATCATCATCGGATTCATCCGGCAACCACAAGTGTAACGGGATCAGATCTTCCGCTCTTATCGCCCGTTGGATAACCGACTCCACCACCTCACCCTCTTGCTGAACCGTCCGAACCTCAACGGTAATCGATACGGGGACCACCGTAACGCACCGCGAAGCAAGCTCGGGGTCCTCCACCGTTTTTCTAACGAAATCCATCGCCTCGCGCTTGAAACTTATGGTTTCGTCGTTGTTCATCCAATACTCATTGAAACGACAACTCAACTTAAACAACCCCACGGCCGGGTCAACGTAGGATACGTCGTGGTATCTCTCGGAGTCGAGGGTTCGATCCCCGCCGCCGTTGATTGTACGGACGATGAAGTTAGCTGTGACCTCGAATAAATAGGGTTTTGTTCCGGTGTGGCGGAGTTGGTGTTTGTAACGTGAAACGAGTTCGTCTTCAACGGCGAAACGGTAACCGTATTCGTAACCTTTTGCTCTTCCTGCTGCTGCAGCCATCTTTTTTTTTTTTTTTTGGCCTTCTTCAATTTCCTTTTAAGAAAAATCAATTAACAGATCAATAAGCAGTAATTAAAAAATATAAATTTGAAGGGATCATATTAATTAGTGTACCTGAGAAGATCAGAAGCAAAAAACTATATGCAACAGATTGTAATTCGTGGGAGCTATGCGACTATTCAGTATTTTATATATATATATATACCTGACAGAGAGAGAGAGAGAGAGAGAGAGAGAGAGAGAGAGAGAGAGAATATGTAATTCGTTTGTATATGGTTGGGAAATTGATGTATTAATTCTTTTAGAGAAAAGATGGAGTTATATAATAATTAGGAAAGAAAATAAATAATTAACAATATAATAATTAGAAATAAAGGAGAAATCCAACACGAGATAGAGTTCTATCTTTTTTGTCTTTATTTTTGTGCATATTTGATGTTACATTAATTAATTTATTTATTTTTATCGGTCAAGGGTGAAGTCGGAATTTCCAATTTCTACCGATTTCGGTACGAAATATCCAATTTTGAAACAATTATTTTGTTCCGATTGCCAAACTCTCGATTTCTAATTTTTACGATTTTTAGTTTATTTTGTTTGGGTTTTTGTGATAAAGTCTCCAACCAAACATGTTTATTATTCTAGGTTTATGGGCTATAGCTCTTTCACCAATAAGCCCATCTCTTTAATGTTTATTATAAATAAAGGAAACACTCATGTATATCCCAATATTACCCTCAACTATTTATACTCAATTCTTAATTGTAACCCCAATTTAATCAATTTTGTCCACAAAAATTTAATTTTGACTTTTTTTTGGAGCATACTTTAATATACTCCAATTTAATCATTTAACTTAATTTAATCTCAATTTGACCCCAAATTTCACAAATTATTCAATTTTGACCCAAAACTTTATTTTTTTCACATATATTTTTTTTTCAAAAAAAAAAAAATTTGCCCCCGGAGACCGGCGTTGACTTTTCAAATTTTTTTTTTTCTTTCGGATTTTTTCGCCGGTCTCCGGCGTTGACTTTTTTTTTTTTTTTTTTTTGCTTTTTTCTTTTCTTTTCTTCCGGATTTTTTCGCCGGTTTCCGGCGCTCTCCGGCGTTGATTTTTTTTCGTTTTTTTTTGTTTGTTTTTTTTTTACGTCCGCCGCTAAACGTTGACCGTAATTGTACTGCCACTGACAATAAATTAACGTAATTATACTGTCAATGACAGTAAATTAACGTAATTGTACTGCCGTTGACAATATATTTATGTAATTGTGTTGCCGTTGACAGTAAATTAATGTAATATTATTATTTTTTTATTTTGTTTTTTTGTTTTTTTATTTTATTTGATTTGTTGACAAGTCAACGTAATTATATTACTGTCGTTGACAGTAAAATAACTGTAAACACAATAATATTACTGTCAACAACATCAATATTATTATTTTTTTGGGTTTTTTGTTTTGTTTAAGTTATTCACGGAGTAATGTAATAATATTACTGTCTATTATTGTAATATTAGTGTAAACACAATAATATTACTGTGGTTGACGGTAATATTACTGTTGTTATAGTAATATTGTTGTCAACCACATCAATATTATAATTATTTTGTTTGGATTTTTTGTTTGTTTGTGTGATTCATGGAGTAACGGAATAATATTACTGTCTATTATTGTAATATTACTGTAGTTGACGGTAATATTATGTTGTTATAGTAATATTACTGTCACTCACAGTAATATTAATTCTTTTGGTTTTTTATTATGTTTACATTTGTTGAACGGTCAACATAGTAATATTATTCTATTACACAATAATAATGAGTTTTGTTGTGTTAATATTACTGTGCTAGAGATTAATATAGCAATATTACTGTGTTAAACAGTAGTTTAGTTTAATTTTACTGTGTTTAACAGTAATATAGTTAATATTACTGTCAATCACAACAATATTGCTGTTTAAACGAAGAAAAAAAGGTTACAGAAAGAAAGGAAAGAAAAAAAAAATTGAAAAAGTCAACGCCGGAGACCGGCGAAAAAATCCGGAAGGAAAATTTTTTTTTTTTGAAAAGTCAATGCCGGAATCCGGCGGGAAAAAAAAAGTTTTTGAAAAAGAAATTTTTTTGAAAAAAAAAAGTTTTGGGTCAAAATTGAATAATTTGTGAAATTTTGGGTCAAATTGAGGTTAAATAAAGTTAATGATGAAATTGGAGCATATTAAAGTAGAGGGGTTATTTTAATCATTTACAAAAATTAGGACCATGTGTGGATAAAGAAGTTTTTTTGTTTTATTGTAATTGGAAGTATAGAAGGCTATTGGAGCTTTTAAGTCCATTAGTATACTTTTAAGCCCATTGTTTTTTAACACGGTTTACATACTACAGTTTACATGTATAAAGATAAAGATATTTTATTTTAATTTGTTAATAGAATTAACACGTGTTTAGATATGTATTTATTATATATTCAATTAGTTATTAAATAAATCTCTAGTTTTTATTTTATTCAAATAAAATTGATATATTTAATTGGGGGAAATTATGGTTTTCAATTTTCATCCCTCAAGTTTGCATTGATTTCACATTTGGTCCATCATGTTCACAAAATACATATTTGTTCCCCTCATGTTTGAATAATTTAACATTTTTTGTCATTTCCGTCAATTTACCATTAGTATGTCAGTTAAAGCAGTGATGGACGATTTCATTAGTACTTACGGAAAATTGATGGAAATGACTATTAAATCTTGCAAAAATCAGGGACCAAATATGTTTTTTGTAAACATGAGAAATCAAATGTAAAATTAGTGCAAAGTTGAGGGGACGCAAATTGTAGTTTTCGCATTTAATTGGAGTATATAATCTTGTGTTATAGAATAAAGCCTATAAGCTCACTAAATATAAATATGCATATAATTAATAAGGATATGAAAGCTTCTTATGACTTGTGAGAATTATGAGTATAAGTAAAAGAACCGAGGGAAATTATAGATAGGTTTTCTAATGAATAATGAAAGTTGTATCTCTCATTGCCAAAGAGAGTTATTTATACATAAAGAGTTATAAGCATTCCACAAATAAAACACGTAGCTTAAAAAAACTTAGTCCATAAGACTCAATTGATTTATATTATAATAGTTTCATAATTTATTAATATTTATTTATTTAAGTGTATATAAAAGAAATGTAAAAATGACACAAATTATTAACAATAGCCAAACAGATTATTACTAATTCAAAGCAGTCCCATACATCAACAAAATATTGCAATTATATTATAGCTATTACAAATACAACATACAATTTTAATACCAAAATAATACCCTCACAAACACCTAATTAAACTTTCAAGAGTTTGATATTACCAAATTACCTGATTTATTTCATTTCTTGGAATACATAGATTCCACCTTGCCATCATTCCCACCAAGCAACATATACTTATCCTTCCTTGTCAACTGAGTCAGCTCGAATCCCAATGCACCACCCAAGATCTTCTGCACGTGGTTCGCCACCTCGATCGAAGATTTCCCCCCGGCCCCGCACGTCATTTCTTCCGGAATCTTCTCGAGGAAAGTGAGCTCGTAAGTCGGCCTAGGGTTCATGAAGTAGAAATAAGCATCCCAAAATTTAACCCCTCGAACCGTAGTCCCGTAAAACATGTTCTGCTTGAGGTTTATAGCCACAGGCACAATCCTGTCGCTCAACTCCGCAAACAAAGCACTGAATCTCAACAGATACGGCTCCCTGCACGTGGTCCCTTCTGGGCAAACTACGAGATCGCCCTTCTGTAGCAACGCCTTCAAAATCGGGATTTTTATTTAGTTAGTATAATCGAAACTGGATGTCATATATGTCATTTATATAACGCTTTGACTTCAAACTTTGTAGCTCTTTGAGTTAGCTTTCTACTCTAACTAATTCGAGTTGGATTAGAAAGCTAACTCAAAAGACTACATTTTACGTGTTTTGAATTTTAAGGGTCAAAATCACGTTCGAAGTCAAATTGGTATTAGTAAAATTGTAACGACATTTACCCTTTCAAAATCGAAAAGAGTACAGTAACACTGTAGAATTTTACATAGTTTATAAGTTTAAATACCTTGATCATCGCAGCATCAGCCGCACGATCCCGCGTCAGTGCGACAGCTGGAATCGGAGAGAAGAATCTCGAGAACTTGCTAACGCTATAAGTCACGCACGAGACTTTTCTCCCCAATGCTATTGCTATGACAATGGGATCAAGGGACGCCCGGTGATTGCACACGTAGAGGTTGCCGGGGGACCCAGGGGAGGGGGCAGGAGGCAGATGCCCCCTTATCACGAGGTTGATTCCGAGCATCCCGTATGTGTAGCGTACAATTCGCTCCGGTAGTGGGAGGTTGAAGTAGACGCGGATTATTGAGAGGAGAAATCCGAAGGGCAGCCAAATGTAGGTTATGAGTGCGTTGAGTGGGGTCGGGCGCTGGACAAATCTGCCGTCGTGGAAGATCAATCGGCTTTTCAGACGATCTAGCGGCAATGGCTTGGCGGTTTTGCTAGGCGGCACCATGTAACCTTCCTGTTTAAGAACATAGATAAGAATCAAGATATTACAAATCTTGTACTGATGTCAAATGTGTGTTGACTAAGTTGACTTTCGGTTCGATTTTTTTTTTTTCTGATTTTTTTAGCTGGGATCTGCATTTATATCCATAACAAATAACAATAAAGTCTATAGTAATAAAGTTTTAACACATGCTCTGTTCCACCACTTGGCTTCTTGATTGTAAGGGTAAATGTTGTGGCCCCTGTTTTAGGTGTTAAGTGGTTGCGCCTCTCATCAATATATTACAACAGCCTCAACTACTACATTAAATTGTATGGCTATCCTATTATTTTATCATCATCACTAAAATATAATTTATGAACTAATAAAACATCATATGAAAAAAGTTGGAAATTCAAGATTTAGTGAAATTTGAAAATGAAAACAGTCAATAAGCCAAGGAAAAATCCCCGGATGGCCTAAATCGAGAAAGAAATCACGTAAACGATGATGGAGGGGTGACCCCCGATTACTTAAAAATATATAATATTGAATATTGATAAGCCAAGGAAAAATCCCCTGTATGGATTAAATCGAGAAAGAAATCGCGTAATCGACGATTTAGGGGTGACCCCCCGATTACTTAAAATATATAATATTGTTCTGCTAATCGAAGCAAAATCAACATCAGGTTGTGGATTATTGGAAAGTTTAGCTTATTATGTGCACAAAAACAGATTTGACCCCACAGAAATGTATATATGTAGATTACCAACACTACCAACAATTGAACAGAGGATTTTATAGTAATCAGTCACAATCTTAAAGCAAAAGTGCTTTTAGATGAGTCTTTATGGAATCTAGTAATCATTTTCAGATGTCTAATCGGAAGATCTAATTCGTATATTTCTCAAATTAAAATTAAAACAAAACGACATTCCGTATTCGAAAGTGAAACACCAAACATGTAAGATTTATACATTCAAACATCATGAAGCACATAAATTAAAAAAAAAATCCAAAACAAAATAACTTTAAAGAGCAGAAAATTAATTGGATAAGAAACGCAGTCGAATTTCTAATCTAATTTAATGTCTAATCTAATCTAAATTGGATACGAAACGCAATCGAAATTAGGCTAACTGCTAATCTAATTTCTTCTTGTTTTTCATAAGAAACAGAATCGAAAAATATTTCTTTTTTTTACATGAATCAGCAAATAGATTTCAGATAGGAGTTCATCTTCATCACAGTTATGCATATACTTCGTCAATTTTAGAGAGAGAGAGAGAGAAAGAGAGAGAGAGTTAACCTTGCAAATGGACATGAAATCGTGATCAGATTCCCGATCTCCAATGCCAATATCCGGCGTCTCGTCACCAAACTCCTTCAAAACCCCCAATTTCTTCAATTTTCCGACCAAAACACCAGGTTTCTTCACGAACCCCGTCGCCTTCCTAGTGGCCGGATCCACCTCAATCTCAGTCCCAATCACCTTATCTCCGCCCAAAAAGTCCTTCACGAACGGCTCCACCATAATCGTCGGATTCGCCGTGATTATGACCTTCCTCTTGCACTTCTCGAACACCTCGTAGCTCTCCGCCCTCACATCGGTGGCGTAGAACCGCGGCAGGACGGCGCGTGAGGCGAGCTCGATGTCCCGCACCTTGAGCCCCGCGAACGAGATGTAAATCAGCATCTGGATGGCGAGCGCCTCCGAGACGAACACGTACGCGACGGCGATCAGCGGGAACGCCAGGAGGAGCACCAGCCCCCGGAGGAGGCTTCCGGCCTCGATCGCCACCAGCATGAAGTAAGGGAAGGAGGACCGGGAAATTAGCAGTGTGCCGTCGAGGTCCGCCGCTATTGAGCGGCGGTTTTCGTCGGACCTGTCGCATTTCTCGATCGACGGAAAACGCGGCGCCGCGGCGGCGGCGGTGGTTTTTGCCATTTTTTTTTTTTCTGCCGGGGGTTTCTATGCGTGCATGAGCATTAATTAGCAGAGCGCGTGTTGTGTGTGTGTGTGTGTGTGTTTTCAGGAATGGTTTGGGGAGGGAAGCTGCCGTTTTAAATGAGAATTTGGAACGGCTCGGGGTAATGTGTAATGACGAAAATACCCTTCTTTCGGTTTGTAATAAATGAGTTAGATTTGGAGTCGATTGAAAAATAATGAGGTAACTTTATATATGTTCCTATCTACTTTTATTTAGTGGAATTGTCTCAAATGATGATTTGAGAAAATACATAATAAATTACACTCTCTCGTCTAGTTCGCGAACTATTCCAGAAAAAAATGAGATTTTTGTATAACACCTGGTTATATATCCTATCATACACGTGTATATTTTTAGTTGACTTACTGTAAGAAAAATAAGTCGTAACATTTCCAATTATTATGATGCTATAAATAAATCACCTTAAGTAATTGAGTTGGAAGAACAAAGGGGATCAATGACTCACGGGCTTGATGACCTTGAGATACCTGCGGTCAAAGAACACGTAAAATTAAGCCGGAGATTAATCCGGCGGAAACCCCTCCGACGCTCAAGTCAGGTGTGTGGATAACAAAATCGTAGATGCATACGAGCAATTGTATAGTTTGAATATTGAACGTACCTTAGCAAATGAGCTAGATCCTTTATTTATACCTCGTTGATTGGACTAGAGTTGGTTAGTTGAGATTGTCGGATCTAAGCCTTATTTGAAGATGATTGAACCTCCGCTATAGTGGACTTCAAGCTTAGGCTCGTTGCCCATTAAGTTAAGAAATTGTAGGCCCATTGAATTTGACCAATTATGCATATCAAATTATATTATTAAATTGTTGTAAAATTATATAATATTATTTTGGCCAATATAATTATTATATTGAAAATAAAAATATATGTAAGAGTTTTTCAAAATTGGTGGACCAAGTTTTCTTCCTTAACTACGTTTGAGAAAAGCTGTAATGTTTGGTGGCCTGAATTTATTGTACATGTGAGGTAACTATATCAATATGTATGTTTTAAATGGTATGTACTATGTAGGGTCTTCATTATTATGATTTTATTTTAACTTTTTAAGTGATGCAATAATAAATTTTATTAGTATATAATGATATTAATTAATTAATACTCACTAAATTATTCCAATTGTTTGAAATATTCAAAGATAATAAATGTGGTAGCTAGACTTTGCAGTAGATAACGAAACGTGAATATACTTTTTCACTTTTTTATATATCAATTAAATTTTCATTAACTCTCCGACACTATTTCTGCATTAATTAGTAAGTAAGGGTATTTTGGTCGATAAGTATCTGTTTTCTTAGAATTAAAACATATTTATTGAGATTTTTAAAACTTATGTCAAGGTGAAAAACGATACATATTTAAAAATGAATGGAGTATTTACAGATAAAAATTACGAGTATTTTTTTTCCTTTCTAATTTTCTTGGTGTTCCTTTTAACCAGACAATATTAGTTGTCAACCTATATATATGATAGGTCACATAATTAATATTAGATGTGTATATCTCGTTAGCACCCCAACAAATTATTGTCTTATGCAATTTAATCCATATATTCTACAATTATATAACAAAGTAGTACAATTAAATTGATTATGGCTATTGTCTCACCTACCAGCAATAAGTCAATAACCAAAGTTCGAGTTCACCAATTAATTGACTATTTGTTCATCTAAAATTTTGTGAAACATTACCAGTACACCTAATTGGTCTAATTATGGATAACATTGTATGTATCGGGTCGGATCGGTCCCGAGTTGCCTCGTTTGCGAAATAATTAATTGATTATGATCCTGTATTTTATTTTTAATTCGGTATTTATTCAAGTCTTGAAAATGAGCTTTTGGACTTGGTTTTAGATTTTAAATGCAAGTTCAAATATAATTATTTTATTGTTTTTAGAATAAAACGAGAGCTCGAAGTATATTTTGCATGAGTTTATAGTTATTAATTTTTTTCAATAAAATATACTCCCTCTGTTCCACAATAACTGTCTATTTTTAAAAATATTTTTGTTCCATATTATCTGTCACTTTAGATTTCCAATACTGTATTAAATGCATTTTTCCTGTTTTAACCTTACTAATGAAACTCTAATCATTATTTTTCTAATAAAGGTTGTTTTAGTCATTTCTATATGATTTTTCTAAAATCAAGATATATTTGTTGAGTTTCTTAATCTTTGTGAAAAGTGAAAAAAGACACTTATTTATGAACAGAGGAAGTAATTTATAACATTAATTTGTAGGGGCTCTTTGAGGAAACCCCCTCATTACCTTTTTTTTAATGGAGAGAGGTCCAAAATATTTCAGTCTACTTGAGAAAAATCCACACCCATTTTGAACTAATATGTTTTTCAGCTTTGCACCCGCCCGCCACATCATCACTGGGTCACGCGCTCAACAATTTTTTTTTTTTTTTTTCGTTTTTCCGTTTTTTTCCCCTTATTTTCTGTACCAGTTTTCTTAATCGACTATGGAGCATAGTCGATTAGCCTTAATCGACTATGCTTCATAGTCAATTACTATTAGGAATTTTTTTAATTTTTTTTTTGTTTTGTAATTTTTTTTCAGTATATCGTTCAACTATGATGAAGCATAGTCGACCAAAAGTCTGCTACAAAAAATAACAAATCAAAATTGTAAAAAAAAATGCAAAATCAACTATATTTTACAAAAAAAAACAAAAAATATAAGAACATTATAATTGATTTATACAATTGGAATCAATAAACAAAAAAAAAAAAGGAAAATTGGAATCGATCAACTTTAATCGACTACCAGAGCATAGTCGATTAAGAATCTGCTACTAAAAATAACAAATCATAACTACGAAAAAATGCAAAATCAACTATATATTACAAAAATAAAAAATATACAAACATTATAAATGATTTATACAATTAGAATCAATAAACAAAAAATCCAAAAAAAAAAAAGAAATTGGAGTCGATGAACCTTAATCGACTACCAGAGCATAGTTGATTAGCTTAATCGACTATGAACATGTACATAGTCGATTAATGTTTTAGCCTGCGCGAAATTCTGTACACGCGCCGTCATCCGCCCAATCCACCAAAAAACCCTAAATCTGCCTCCCATCGTCACCACACCGCCGCCACAAAACACCATCACCACCTTACTTTGATATTATGACAGTTTTTTTATTACAAATTAATAAATAAAATCACAACTCGCACCACCAACCAAAGCAGAACCACCAGTCCACCACCCATCAAAATCCGATTCCGATCGTCAAGTTTACCTCTTTTTGCCGCCGATGTAGCAATCGTGGCATTCGAACTCAGAATCGCTATCAAAATCATCATCATCTTTATGGCTTTTGTTAAGATCTACAACGACGACGGAGACGACAACGGCAACGACGACAACGACTTCAACGGAATTGACATTATTGTTCTGGCGGTGATGTCGGTGGTTGGTTCTTCATCTTCCGATAAGAGAGAATGAGAGAAAAGTATAAAAGTGAGAAAAAAAATAGAGAAGAGACGCGAGAGAAGAGACGGAAAATAGAAAATAAAATTAGGGTTTTGAAAGAGTATAGTAGACAATAAATGGTAGTTTTGGAATTATGAAAATATCACTTAACATGAATATTAGCTAAGAGGGTTTTCTAATCATTTTTTAAAGCGAGTGTTTCCTTAACTCATCTTCCTAAATAGAGGGTTCTTGCTAATTATCCCTAATTTGTATTGTTATTATATATATGGGCTTATTGCATATGGGCTAAATAATGACAACATGTTTTATAAATGGGCTTCAAAATAATAAAAAATGGCCGTATCTCTTAGTAGCAAAATGTTGATCTTGGAATAATATGTATAATTTTTTAATTTAAAAAAAATTGATTTTCAGAAAATTGTTTGGATTGAAATTGAATTATATATGACACTTTCATTTTCTAAACAATATTATTATGATTTTATATTAGGGGGAATGACAAAAAGGCCCATCACATGGGACTTAAATGCATTTTGGTCAAAAAAAAAAAAAGTCTCTTAATTAAACCCATCCCCATGTCTTTAGTCTAAAATACCCTCAATAATATAATTCTTATCAATTACAACCATTAGTTCTAACTTTCTTAATATTACACATTGACCCCGAATTTAAACAAATATATCACATTAACCCCCAAAACTTTATTTTTTCAGAAAATAATTTTTTTTTCTGAAATATTTTTTTTCCGGCCAGTTTCCGGCGTTGACCGGCGGTCTCCGGCGTTGACTTTTTTTTTTCATTGAAAACTTTTTTTTTCTTGAAATTTTTTTCCGGCCGGTCAACCACCGTTGACCGCTGGTCTCCGGCGTTGACTTTTTTTTTTTTTTTTTCTTAGAAAAAAATATTTTAATTAATATTACTGTTTTGGCTACTAAATTACTGTCTCAGACAGTAATATTACTGTTTGGGACAGTAATATTATGAATATTATTTTTCCGAACAATAATATTATTAATATTATTGTCTAAGCCAGTTAAATTACTGTTGGAGACAGTAATTTAGCATCCAATGCTGTAATATTAATAAAAATTATTTTTTTTTAAGAAAAAAAAAACAAAAAGTCAATTAACAGTTAAATTACTGTTTCCGACAGTTAAATAACTACTGGAGACAGTAATTTAGCAACGATTACAGTAATATTCTTAAAAATATTTTTTTTAAGAATAAAAAAGTCAATTAACAGTTAATTTACTGTCTCCAACAGTTAAATAACTGCTGGAGACAGTAATTTAGCAACGAATACAGTAATATTAATTATAATATTTTTTGAGGAAAAAAAAAAGTCAATTAACAGTTAAATTACTGTCTCCGACAGTTAAATAACTGCCGGAGACAGTAATTTAGCAGACAAGATAGTAATATTAATTAAAATATTTTTTTAAGAAAAAACAAAATTAAAAAAAAAAAGGAAAAGTCAACGGCAGTTGACCGGCCGGAAAAAAATTTCAGGAAAAAAAAGTTTTTCAAAAAAAAAAAAAAAAAAAAATCAACGCCGGAGACCGCCGGTCAACGGCGGCGACCGGCGGTCTCCGGTGGTGGCGGGTCAAAATTGGGGTCAAAATTGAAATTAGGGTTTAAATTGGTTAATTGATGAAATTGAGCTAAATTGGGGTGTAAATCATGAAATTGGAGTTGAATTGGATTTCATTGAATTGGGAGTAATTTTGGTATATATAAAGAGATTTTCCTTATTTGCAAATAATTTTGAATGGGGTGGATTTATTTGAAAGACAACAAAGTTGGATGTCTCTCTTTTAATTAAATGCCCTTGTCATGGGCCTATTTGTCATTATCCCTTTATATTATAGGTGAAATAAAAAGATGGAATTTACGAATCTTATCGGCTATGATCTAAAAAATTCCGAATTTAAAACATTTTTTTTTATTTCAAATTTCCTATTTTTCATTTTTTCCAAAAGTTTCAATTTTTAAAAATGAAATTAGAATTATTTTTTCAATTTTGAAAAATTGAAAAATAGGATAAATTACAACCACCCCTGATGTATGGTCAAATTACGAAAACCCCCTTCATGTTTGAGTAATTACAACCACCCCTAAACTATAAATCTTCTTACACGTCCACTCTTGCGGTTTCGAATTTAGTGGAATCTTCTAGATTACATGGAATATTCTCAATTTTGGACCCGTTTTTTCCCATTCGAGCTCCACATTTTGAAGCAAGGTGGTCATAAGATGTGTTTTTTGGCTTGTAAATATTAATTTGTTGTGTATCAGAAACTGTATTTTTGCACAAAACGAGTACACACTAGAGAACATTCGACGGAACCTAGATGATTATGTTAAATTTCGCAACATAAGGATGGAGATGTAAGAAGATTTATAATTGAGGGGTAAATATAATTATCCGAACATAAGGTGTTTTTTCGTAATTTGACCATACCTCAGGGTGGTGGTTGTAATTTACCAAAAAAAAATAAAAAATGTTAAATTACGATTCGATCCATAAAAAATCAAGTTTAATTAAACCTAATTTAATTAAACCTACATCTCTCTCCGAAGACGCGATAATACATAGCAATAGATACAGAATCTGATATGTAACCCCATTTCATATGCGTTAAGCCAATTTTCCGAAAAAAGTGAAAATAAATAACATTTTCCCAATTTTTATTTATTTAGTTAATTATTTATTTGATATATACGCTGTTGCTCCGCGCCTTGCTCTCTCTCGTATTTATCCGATTTTTCTGCTTTTCGCCGACAAGCGCCATTTCCATATTCAAAGCTCCGTTCAGCTGAAATAATAACATTATTTTTCAGGTGCAAAATCTCTCTCTCATCTTTCTTATTCCATTTGCGGAATTAATTTATTGGATTTTGGATTCGATTGGGACGGGTTCTGAGCTGGGATTGGATTAGGGTTTTTTTTTCTTCTAGTGTGCAATTTTTTATTCTGCGTTGTTTACCGTCTTTTCATGTTCGCATGTTGGATAAGTTGATATGATTACTTTATTTGTGAAAGTTTACATTTTTTTTAGGTTTTTTTAGCTGTTATTTTGAGGGATTAAGTTGATATGGTTACTTTATTTGTGAACATTTTTTGTGTTTTTTTTTAGCTGTTATTTTGAGCTTGAAATCAATACTTAAATTAGTTTGAGTGAGAAATGAGAAATATTAAGATTATTTGTGAAAGTTTACATTTTTTTTGGATTTTTTAGTGGATAGTCAGATTAGTTTGAATGAGAAATGAGAAATGAGAAAAAATAATGCTATTCATGCATTTGATCTTCATTTCACTATGTTGGCGCCAGTATTCAATCGAATCCCGATTATGTTTCCATATAATTAATGCAAAACACGATGTTGTGCCACTATTCAATCGAATTCCGATTATGCTTCCGTATAATTAATGCGAAACACGATGTTGTGTCAGTATTCAATCGAATTCCAATTATGCTTCCGTATAATTAATGCAAAACACGATGTTGTGCCGGTATTCAATCGAATTCAGATTATGTTTCCATATAATTAATGCAATACACGATGTTGTGCCAGTATTCAATTGAATCCCGATTATGTTTCCGTATAATTAATGCAAAACACGATGTTGTGCCGGTATTCAATCGGATCCCAATTATGTTTCCATATAATTAATGAAAAATTGCTGTGCGCTTGACAATTAACTTTTCGGTGTAGTTATAGCGAGAACAATTTACTATAAATTTTATTTTCCATATTCTTTGTTGCAGGTAAAATACTTGTGAATCGGGTTTTGTTGGGGCCCACAATGATAGAAGCTGAGAGCGAAATAATAAAACCGGAGGTATGCTACATGTGCACTTTTCAGATCTACATATTTTTGTATATGTTATGCGCGTAAGATTCCGAAGGCACTGAGCTCTATATAAACGTTTTAGGTACATTGTAGTAGGTAAGTACAATGGGAAGGTAATTAGAAAGTCCATAAAAATATCTAAAACTCGGTTACAATTTTCGACATATTTATAGAAAATTCTTATCTACAAGTAGTCTATTTCGGGGTTTGTCTTCTCGGCGAGTTTTCATGATTAAGTAAGATCCTATTTGGCCCATATATTATAAAATTTGGTCCAAAACGGACGAACTGTGACACCTCAACCTCATTTCGAAGAGACCTACCTTGCAATATCCTATATTCATACAAGGTATTGATTAGTGCCACGTCACGTCAAAATTGATTATGTGATAGTTATTATGGTGGTTGGTAGGAATATCCGCTTACAAGTGTTTATTCTTTATTAAAAAAATGAATTTTCCTTAGTCGGTAATGCACGTGGAAGCTTCGTAGGGTGGATTAAAGTTGTAATTTTCTCGAGGAGTGTGTCTGCACAAACAGGTTCAATACTGTAGCCAAGTTATAATGGAGATGGCAGCCTGATGGGATGTTCGTAGTTAGAGGGGAAAAATTCTTAATCTTGCGTAACTTGTTATTGATCTATAACAAGTTTGCGGCCTAAGATATCGTGCTATATCATGTGCATTTCTTTTGGTTGAACTATAAGAGTGACCAACCTTTGCCTTCTACTAAACTGCCAGACCTTGGGAAATGAACACTAATGTTGCTGGTCAAATATTTTGTTTGACCGTGTTTTTCTCTGCACTAATGCCGGGGTTTGTCTGTACCGAGAATGTTTACGAATCGAGTGAGAGAGTTTGTGTTCTATTTTTTTCGCATTTGGTTGCTCACGTATTGCTGGTTTTCGGTTGTTGTTGTTTGGTCAGAGTCTAAAGGAGTATTTGTGGCTTCAAACTTCCGATGAGTCAATACAGCACGTAGAGCAAGAAATTGCCGTGTTTTGTCCATTCATATGTCACGAAATGCACTCCGGCATGGGCTCTTCTAAAAATCACCCCATCTCTCTCCCCTCACGGGTCAATCCTGCTATGTTGAGCCTCATTCTTGATTACTGTCGATTTCATCAAGTACCCGGACGCTCTAACAAGGTTATTAAAAATGACTTTTTTTTAATCAAGTTTTCAATTTAGATAGAGAGAAATAGATAAGTAATGTTTTTTTTTAATGCAGGAGAGGAAGTCCTTTGATGAGAAGTTTATTCGAATGGGCACCAAAAAACTTTGTGAGTTGACTTCGGCAGCCGATAGCCTGCAACTGAAACCCTTGGTTGATCTTACTAGTCGTGCACTTGCACGCGTGATCGAGGGGAAAACCCCCGAAGAGATAAGAGAAATATTTCATCTGCCCGATGATCTCACAGAGGTGTTCTTTCGTTGCAAGATAGTTAACACTTTTAATTTTTTATTATGTTTTACTAATATTTAGTTATGAAACTGATACAGGAAGAAAAGTTGGAGCCTATAAAAAACACGATGGATGATCCAAGGATTCGGCTTTTGAATAGATTATATGCTAGAAAGAGGAAAGAATTGAAAGAGAGAGAGAAAGAAAAGGTGATCTCAAAAATAATATTCTCTTAGGATTCATCGGGCTGTTATAAAACGGTTATCACCACGGTAATAAACTTGTTATTTACCGTTGGCTTTCAATGGGTTATTTTTATAGGAAGTTGAAGAGGACCACGCGGATGAGCGTTCAGTTGATGATCTCTTGTCATTTATTAATGGCGGAAATGAAGGTATTATTATTATCTGTCACATAATCTATTACCTCGATCTTTGCGAATTTGTATAATATATATCCTGTAGCGCTATCTTTTTTCATCGTTTCTTCCTTATTTTATTGTTTTGAGGCGGACCATTTAATACATATGGGATTGCAGATCCTAAGGCAGCTCGAACTTCTAAACCAAAAAAGAAGAATCGCAAAAGAAAAGATCATCAAAAGATTGCTTCTTCTTCAAGAAATGCTGTAAACACGAACAAGAAGGTGACGATTATTTTGCTTCTCGTATATATAATTCTTTACTTTTTGGCATCACTGAAAACAGTGTCAATGTTTCCACAGGAATCAAACGAGTCGGAATCTGTATGCAGCGAACTTTGCAATGCCACAAAATCGTTAGACATCGAAGATGACGGGATTGCCCCTGATGAAGATGAATTTGACGATTCTGATATAGACGACGATATTGACCCCGCTTTGAAAGAAAAAATCGATAGGTGATCTTGATGCTTATGTCATCATTTTATTGTGTGTGTGTGTGTGTGTGTGTGTGTGTGTGTGTGTGTGTGTGTGTGTGTGTGTATTCAATCTGTTTCGAATCAAAAACGATAAATTTTGCACTTTATTGTTTGATTAGGGAAGTGGAAGACTTTGCCAGACGACTAAACTCGGATTGGCCTGAAAGAATGCAAGAAATTCTGTTTCTTGGTCAAGAGAAAAGACCATTGCAGTTGACCAATAATGGAAACGGCTCCATGAGGATATTTACAGGTACTTCTGACTTCTTTTTTCGCTAGTCGAATTTCTATGCTATAAAGAATGGATTTTTTTTTCCTTTTCCTTAAATGTGGTTATTTGATTTTCTTTTATAGGTGTTGATCAACACCGGAATTGATTTTTCCGGAGGCAACCCCATAAACTTAAAAAACGGTGGCTCGGCAGATAAAATTTGTTCGACCACTGGTTGGTTACAATGTCCGATTCAGAGTTGGGACGACGTACATCGGTGTGGATTCACATTAAAGTTTATTGGTAACCTTTTTTTTTTTTTGACTTATTTAGAAATGTAGTTTTGATGTTGTTAGCTGCCTTTGTTTTACAGAAACAACAAATATTGGAGAAAGAATAATGTGTTTTTGAAGTCCTATACTCCAATATGAGCAAATTTTTGCCTATACTTGTGTTTATTTTTTTTGGTTGCATTAGATATACTCATCTATTATCAGCGATTTAATTTTTCCGATTTTTTTTTTTTTTTTTTTTTTTTTTTTTTTTTTTTTTGGGAATGGAAGTGGTATACATATTGGATTCTGATTTTTGATCCGATTTGATTTCCGAAGAATTTCAATATTATTCCGAACATATCAATTATATTACTCATATTTTATATTATAGGTAGACTGCAAAATTGGAATTTCCGAATTTCGTCGATTCCTATTTAAAAAATTCCAAATATCAAGTTTTTTCTTTCTAGTTTAAGTCTTGGCTCGTCTAAAACCCCGACCTGAGGTAATACCATAGTGCCTTATCGTTGTGCAATTGATTTTATTTATTTGGTCGAGGCCCACATGTGCGAGATAGTCCAAATCATCGATTATCGAGTAAATTGTTTGATTAAACACACACAATATAACGAACATGTACTATTACTATTACTTTTACAACGTACATATAGATTGCAACTTAAAACGATAAAAAAAGAACTACATGTCATTGTTGGTCTTGTTGAAGACGAACATGTGGACAAGGTGTACGAGGCAAACCCCGGTGCCATAACTGCTTTAAATCGCCTCTCGTATTCGCCAACGTTATCAGAGTGCCTGAAATGGAATATGAATCAACTTCAGGGACTGTTTTGTAAATTAAAATTCTTCTAAATAAAGTAAAAATTTGAAACTGCTTGGGAGTTGCATACCTAATGTGAATGGCACTATGTAAAGCAAAGCTGGTTGGCCATGCCCATCCATCAAGTTCAAAGCCACATATGTAACTAACAGACCTTTTCGAAACAAAATTCAAATAAAATCGTAAGTGCTCAAAAATAGTGGGGGGCCGTGGCCCCCTGAACCCGATTATGTATAGGGAAATTTGAAAATCATACCTAAACCGTAAGCAATCATTGCCCACAAGAAATATCCGGATCTTACACTTCTCTTGCACAAGAAATCGTACCTGCGAATATATATATATATCAAGAAAGAGCATGAACAACGTATGGCGATCAACGACGTAAAATAATTTGAGTTGAGTAATTAGTTCGTATATTTAAGGTATTTGTTCGAATCGAAAACCTTAATGAAAAGGCGACAATGAGTCCCGGTAAGATGATGTCGCCGAATCCGATGATGCTGTATCCGCCCCACGGATCAAACATCCTAGGAATTTTCAGAAGCATCGGAATCCCATCTTCTCCACTTCCATCACCACGCGCTACCTAAATAATTTATTTAATTAAAAAAAAAATAATCGTTAGTACAAGTCATCCTCCGTTTCTTGATTCGTTTCAAGATTCAAATAAAAATCGTTATTACGGCTCACCACTATCATCACACTCTTGTGGAACCACCATTTCGAAACGAAAACCCAAAATATGTCGTACAAGAATGCACAGCTCAGTAGAACTGTTCCCACCTGAGTAGTATAATTATTGTCGAAAAATATTATATAACATCATCATGTAACTTTTTCTATTTGAAATAAGCACCCTCCGGCTTTTCTTTATCAATCTTTTTTATTTTATTTTTTTTGGTTTTCCGACAATCACCTTGAGATTCGGAACTCGTACTATCTGGAGAACTGTGATTATCAGTGCAATGCCCTGTTACATTGAGGTAAAAAAACTCCGTAAGAAATTTGATTACGTAATATAAATCGAACTACTTTCTTCTTAGCTTCCTCATAGTTAGTACTCGATTTTGAGATTTATGCTTCAAAACCGGTTATTTAATTCGATCTCAATCAAAAGAGATCCATGTATTAAAAACACACACACACACACATTTGTTCCTTACCAGTATATCTTGACCAATCCAAGCAAACGAGACAGTGCGGTAAACCGCCCATAAAACGGCAAACACTATGCAAAAAGGCGAAACAGCTATTGTCAAATACGACACTTCTCCCAAAACAGGAATCTTAACAAATGATTCTGCAGCATCTTCACACCATCTGAAACTATATCCAAAATAGTCTTGTTAAGTCAACGCTTCGATGAAAAATACATAAAAATAAACTATACGGGGAGTAAAATAAAAAATGAATAGATACCATGACAATAATGCCACTAGACAAGTTTGCAAACCCTGAAATCCCAAAAAAAAATAAAATTAAATTGCATCAACGTATACAAATTCAAAATAACTTTGGAAGGGAAGAAACGTAATATGTAATACCTCCACACCGCCTATGCAAAACAAAACCACGAGAATCTCGATGAACCAATAAGACATAAACTTGTAAAGCATAACCAAGAAACACGAGGCGATCACAACAAACAGAATCGCCGAGGTTGTATTAATATCCACAAAGCTACTGTTACTACTCGTCTCGTTGCTGAGGTGGCGTTCGTCGAAACCATCCTGCTTATTTCAAGACCATATATTTCTTAGTTGCATACCGAAGAAAACAGAGGATTTAACTGTGAATAATAAATACCTTTAAGAGCTTTTCATGCTCAATAGCTACTTCTCTAGCACTCCATGCAGACCAATACGACGCAAATAAAATAGTCCCAACAGCCATTAGCCATAAAAACACTTCGGCAACATCGACTAACGGGCGATTTGGAGAGTAAATTTGAATCGAAACTGAAAAATAAAGAAAATTTAATATATATATATATATATATATATATATATATATATATATATATATATATATATATATATATATATATATATATATATATATATATATATATATATATGTTTTTTTTTTTGATACTATTATGATTGATAGATATATTTGAGGGTAAAGATTACCATGTGACGTGTTGTTCATACTTTCTTTCAATCTCGAACCAGCATTTTGCGGGAGCATTACGACGGGTATTCCGATATCTACATCGGTTTCGTTTGCTTCACAAACCATCTTGAAAAGTTCTGAAGAATTAATTAACCCCCTCAATCAAATTTATTTAATATCAAAAATATTTTGTTGCTACAATTTTGTTTAGACGGATAACTGGTTCAATATTTTACGAAAAATGGCAAAACCACGAGTACGAGTATTTCAAGAAACGTGATAATACTAGCACATAACATAATTTAAAAAAAAATGAAAAGAAAAAAACCTGTTTGATTATTTATGATCAATAGAGCTGAAGCACCGGCAGATTCGGCAACGTTTGCTTTAGTAACGAAGCTGCAATTGCCTCGGTGCACTAAAATAGCCTCTCCTGTCAGCTAAAACAAAAACAGCAGACGAAAAACACGGAAATCTTTAATAAACCTACGAAACCAAAGTAGCTAAAGAAAAAAAACGAGAAAAGAAAACGAAAGATAAACCTTATTCTTTGGAATACTACAACAATCGGGAGGGTCTGCTAGAGCAACTTTTGTCTGGTTGGCTCGTTTTTCTTTCGATTCCAAAGTGGGACCGAATCGAGCACCGATACCTACAAACTGTGCTTCTTCTTTACCGTCTACCCAAATCGGTACCTTAACCTATTATTTGGACACCAATTAACTGTAGCCTTTCAGTTGAAACACATACAAGAAACAAAGAATTCAGATACATTCAATTCTCTCTCTCTCTCTCTCTCCATCTCTCTCTTATTGTTGAATTATGTTAAAATTACGAAGAAACCAAGCAGGAAATTGATATAATTTTCCTTCAATTAATCTTCTCTCAAGTAAAAAAAACATCATAATCACAGTAAAATTAGTACTACAGTTCACTAATTGAAGAAGAATTTTGTTCGAACACATTAAAATAAATCATAATTTCCCAAAAAAAAAAAAAATCAACAAAATTGAGAGAGAGAATTAAATAATACCAGGACGAAATTGTTCTCGCAGCCAGGTCTCTTGGGAGAGGTGTCATCTTGGTGAACAATATCACCAGCAAACACGACAGAACTGCACAGAAAAGCACAGAAAGTAGTGTAGAGAACTCTGCTCATCAGCCCCATCGAGAATAAATAATCGGAGAAATAGCTCAGTTTGAGTAAAAGAGTCAAATGGGATCTTCTTCCTTGGAAATATTATACTATTATTCAGATGCCAAAATGGGAGATATATATTATATGTACGAATTGAAGAAAGGGGAAAGGTAGAAGAAAATGCAAAGGACTGTTTTTTATTTATTTTGATTAATTAAAAATAAAAGTTTGTTTGAGGTTGGGTACGCCATCGTTTGTTGCAACGGTTAAACTGGTTTTCAATCTTTACACTCGACGACACAAGGATCGTTGCGGAGAGAAGCGCGTGCACTAAACGCGGCTAAAAGGTGGGTGATTGCAGAGATTTAGGGACTGGATAATTATTACATTATTATGCCAATTTTTTTTATGTTTAATTAATTATGATAAATAAATATAGCACAAATTACGTCCACCCTTGAATTATGACCAAATTACGAAACACCCCTCTTATTTGAGTAATTACAGCCACTCCCTCCTTTTAAATACTTGTACATAAAATTTATGTAACTCGGTTATTTACCGAACCAAATCTTATATTCGGTTCTGTAAACGGTATGAAATGTTGGCGTGCCGAAATTTCGGTTCGGTTTTAACTATATAACATCCCTAAATTTACCTCTGGAGGAGTATTTTTGTACGATAATACATAGTTGATGGATAGTGGTTATAATTACACAAACATGAGAAGAGTTTTCGTAATTTGACCATAACTTAGGGGTGGCCGTAATTTGCCCATAAATATATTATTTCCTCTGTTTTGTAATAACGGTCTTTTTTTTTTTTTTTTTTTTTTTTAATATTATTTGTCATTTTAGATTCCAATACTAGGTTAAGTAGTTCGAAAATATTAATTTTCTCTTGTCAACAACATTAAATGATTACGGTTGGGTTGGTCCTTTTAGTGTATTTTTTAATATTATAAGTTAATAGATACGTTCGAGTTAATTTAAAAAAATAATTTAAATTTTAAATGAATAAATTAATTTTGCGTAGTTCTCCCTTGTGTTGCAAAACAATGCACCAAATTTTCGTGTATTACAAACAAACTACATTAAATACCCTCTATAGTTAACGGTGTTAACTTTTAACGCAAAATGAGATTTTGTGCAAAGTAATTTGAAACACAAAGGGGTTTTACTCAAGAAAAAAGGTATAGAGGGATTTGACACAGAGTTTCCTTTAACACAGGGTTTTTTTTTTTATAAAATCACTAATATATTATACTAATATAGTGGAAAATGGACAAAGCGCGTGGGGGTGCAGAAGAAGGTACCGGCAACCAGGTGAACCAGTAATTTATTCATGTTCCGTAATTGACCGTACAGATAAGACGGTTCCTTGATTGCTCAGATTCAGGTACCTCACGCGATTATTATTCCGTGACTTTATTTATTTACACCAAGATAGGAATAAAAATATTTTTTTAAAATTAATATTGGGTTTTTTTATTAAATAAAATAAAAATTATATATTACATAATACATCTGTGGCAAATAAATGGTAATTAAATTTACACATATTTACTACGGGCTAAGATATAGTTACAAGTAGACCCATCTGATTTGAGTAATTATGCATATTTCACTTTTGCCCTTGGGAACATGTATAATTACATATAGACCCATCATGTTTTCGAAACTATTACACATACCTTCCTTAGAGTTTAATTTTAACTCAAAATTAAATTTAAATTCTTTAAATAATATTTTTAGTTTTTCTAAAATATTATTGAAAGATAATAATATATACTGTCGAGTATCCAATTTTCAAAAGGTCAAATCTTTTTTTAAACGTAACGAAAAAAATAAATAAATAATAAGAAAAACATGGTAATATTTATATACATGGTAATTAGTATTATTGTTAAAATATGTATTTACTAAAAACTAATTTAATATTTATTTCAATTACCTAATACCCAGTAATAATTAAAGAAATAAACGGGCAATAAATAAAATAATTAAAGAAAGAAAATAACAAGAAAAGAGATTTACTATAACTGGGATTCTTTTTTTCAGTTAGATCTTCTTGATTCAGGTATATATATATATATATTCAACACGGATGAATACGTTGCTGCATGCTAATTGTTTCTTGAACAAGTAATTAATTAAACATGGGTGCATCAGGCAGATTAGGGTACGAATACGGCTACCGTTTCTCCGTCGACGAAGAAATTCTTCCACACTACAACTACGAATTATTCCCCGAAGAGAAAACCCTAATCCTCGAGATAAGAACTAGCTTCTCCGTCGAAACGAACGACGGCGGCGGCAGCAGTGACATCATCAACTCCGAGAGGTTCGGCAACTCCAATTTATACGACGGAAAAGTCGAAACCTACGGAGAAAACTATCTCCTCTCCGATTTACGCACGGTGGCGACTAACCGCCTCTTCGACTACGGGATGTCCGAAGACGACGTCATCAAGTTCGAAAACGAGGTTGCGGGTTTCATGCGGAATGCCGAAAACGCCCCTCGGAGCGTGGTCCCGGTGGTGGTTGACTTTGAGGTGCGGACGGTTCAGAGGGGAGACGAGGGTTACGCGGAGGTGATGGAGAGGGCAATTAGGGTTGAAAAGATGGTGCCGCTTTGTTTTTACGGGTATTATACGTGGGATTTTGAAGAGAGGGCGTACGATTTGGAACGGAGGTCGTTTATAAACAAGCATCTGACGTGGATTAGGGCTGACATCAGCGTCGACGGGGCGACAATTATGGAGAGTTGCGGTATATGTTTAAACGGAGCTGTTGTGGGGAATGAGATAAGTTTCGTGCCTTGTTGTAAATGTGCGTTTCATTCGCATTGCATCGTTCGATGGTTTATGGACGAAGATCTTTGCCCTCGCTGTAAATTCGATATGTTCGGATTTCTTGATTTTTAGTGTTTTTTAATTTTTAATTTTTTTTGGTTATGGTACAGATATCAATTATACACACGGGGTGTTAATTAAATGTTACACCCTGGTTATTTACATCGGATGGATTTGAATCGAGATTTGATTAAATAAGTATTTGAATCGAGATTTGATTAAATAAGTATCTACTAAGTACACATACAATACATGTATATATAGTAAACAGTAGTTAAGCACAGGTATTTGTTCTGTAGATGTAATTTTTCGAAAAATTAATCAATTTTATTCAATCATGGATTAAAATTCAAATGTTATTTTATGTAAATTGCGCCCTAGTATGGTGAATCAAGCATCTCCCCATCGTATGCCGGAGAATTGCACAACGGGCACAAATTGTTACCCATTAACCAACGAACAATGCAATGTGAATGAAAAGCATGACCGCACGACGGGAGCACAGTTATCTGGGCCCCGATAGTCGGGGCCCGCAAACAGATACCGCAGGCCCGCATAATCTTCAAACCTTCTTCGATATCTTCAACTCTATTCCTCGGAAGTTTCGTCAGAAAACACGGAAATTTTGGGTGATCAACAGGTGGGGTCGCTAGTGGCCATAAGTATAACGGGGCCAATTTTTCTGCCCTAATCGTCCGGTCAATGACCGAGTCAACTGGTTCGCCTTCTTGTTGGACGGTTCGAACCTCGAGACTAACAAGTACCGGAATTACGAGGCGGGAGGCGTGCCGAGGGTCGTCGGCAATTTTCCGAGCAAATTCAAATGCCTCGTGGACTAATTTATTCACCTCGTCTTTAGTCATCCAATACTCATTCAGCCGGTACACCACCTTTATTTTGAGGCCGGATTCGGTGTTATGATATTCTAGTGCCCCGAATCTCTCGGAGTCCATGATTTGATCCTCACCGTCCGTTTTCTTGACGACGAAGTTAGTTCTGATCTCGAAGAGATAGGTTTTGCTTTGGGTGAACATTTCGAATTCGTACAACGAAAGCAAGTCATCTTCGATCGAGAAACGATAATAATATTCGTATCCTACTCTACCTGTAGCCATTTTTATTTTATTTTTTTCTCATAAACTCTATACAGTAGAATTATTTTAATTTATAGCATAAAAAATAGATATATATTTGAATAAGCTAATAAATATACATTTAATTTTATAGATATTAATATCTTTAGTAGTAATCAATTAATTCGTCATAAAACTTAAAACAAAAATATCACAAAATCTATAGAATTAAAGGTGAATATACTTTGTCACGTGTATATATATATATATATATATCACCTGCGCGTCACGCGCTGGTCGTCAACCTTTTTTTTTAGTTTTATTTCCAAATCAGTTTTATTTACTACCTTCAAAATCATCAAAATAAAGCCACATATATCAAAAAATAGCAGCAAAATTAGATTAAACATCCATAACGAATAAGTAGAATGAAATAAAACTACATTGAGTGTGTATTTTGCAGCTCCCGTACAATTCTGAGATTTCTATCTGTAATTAGATTCCCAATCTCCAATTTTCAAATCTCAAACAAGAAACAACGGCAACAAACACTATACTCTAGAAAATCAAAACCATAAATAAAGAGTAAATCTTAGAAATAGAAGAACGTACGCATCTCCTCCGGTGTGGAGACTCCACTCGAAGCCCTAGTCGCCAAACCTCCGCCCGCGCCGCCTTCTACCATCGCCCCATAGTCGGACCACCACCAAACACTCCGATCAGATCATGTAGAGAGGGGAAAAAAAAGAGAAAGAGATGAGAGTGGGAAGAGATGAAAAGAGAAAAAAAAAAAAAACGGTGTAAAACATAATTAGGATTTTGAAAGAGTGAGTATATTGGACAATTAAGCACTATGACAAACTACATTTAGCATTGATAGACCTGCATTTATCATTATTATATATTTTTTAATATAAAAATATAAATGTTTTATTTATTATTAGTTTTTATATATATCCTCTTTCGTATATTTTTATATTTTTATATATTTTATATTTTTTTTAATTTTTAATTTTTTTAATTTCTTAATTTTTTAATTTTTAATTTTTTTAATTTTTAATTTTTTTTCAAATTTTTGATAAATTTACTGTATCGAAATTGACTATACATGACAATAGTATATTATAGTCATGTGTAGTTATATGTAGTCATATACTGTCTTTTAACCCAAAATTATGGTAAACCATTGATTATATATATATATATATATATATATATATATATATATATATATATATATATATATATATATATATATATATATATATATATATATATATATATATATATATATATATATATATATATACTTACAGCAACAAATAAATTCACAGTTTGAATCTTGTATTATAAATCAATTAATACCCAACAAAAAAAAAACACAATCATCAAGATCACTATACATCAGAAAAACCGCATAACTTTATATAAGTATATATTACTATATTGAACTATACATGACTATAGTCAACTATAGTTATATGTCGTTATTTATACGACTAAATTTGACTGAAATCCCACTTTTCAACACGAGTACAACTTATTTTGAACGACGAACACAAAGTCCACTCCGCAAAAACTTACTACATAGTAATTCAAACACCAAGACCTACGAAAAGAAAAATAGTTAAACAAACAATGATTTTTTCTTCAAATTTGAATCTACATACACTATCACTGTTGGGGCTAAATACCTAACACGCAAGTGCACGTATCGCAAACAAGTAGTAAAAGTGGACTCGTAAGAGTCGGATGTCGATCCCACAGGGAATACTCAAATTATCTAATCCTAAGTACCAAATTCTAACAATTATGATTTTTATCCAGCCTACGCAAAGTTGTCAGATTTAATCAACTAAATAATTAAACTAATTATGAAAGCAAATAAACATGAGAAAATATCAATAAAAACGGACCTAGGATTTTATCTTCCCCTATGCAAGAATTGCTCACCCAAAACCCCTCAATTATGAAATATATGATTCATGATTATTAACCCGAGACACTAATTTACTCATAACCCGCTGTCGTGTGTATTACGAGTCTATTATTCATAAACAGTTCACTATATGTCTATGCAAACAAATTATGAATAAAGCATTAACTAACAAGTCTCGTAAATGGCTACCTAAGGTGATATCTGTATGCCTACGACACCACATGCAATTGACACACTCATCCGGTGAAAACTACTCGAAGGTTCTTATACTTACCGTCTAATTATCAAAATAGCTCTGTCGAGTCAATCCCAATAATCACAGATAAATCACATAAATTGATCAAGTTCATGCACTAACAATCATAACAAGTATAAAAAATAATCATAAAATCATAATTGCGTAATCTCAAGAAAACGGGTTCACCATCCCCACATAGCGTTCCAACAATATCCTACATTAAAAGCTTAGCTACTCGTAATTCTTATGATAAACAAAATAGAATAAATAAAATAAATAAGAAAAACTATGCTTGAGTCTTCGTTGATCTTCGTTCTTCGCGTTTTGGGTGTAAAATTTCGTGCTTATGGTGTAGAGACTTGTTGCTTTTATAGGCTTTTCTTGATAAGGAAGTAGTGGAAACCTAATAGGAATCAACTTCCGCCACTTTCCCCCATCAGGATTTGTTTGTCTATTTGTGCCA
The DNA here is from genome assembly GCF_056151865.1 of Erythranthe guttata. Lineage (NCBI taxonomy): Eukaryota > Viridiplantae > Streptophyta > Magnoliopsida > Lamiales > Phrymaceae > Erythranthe > Erythranthe guttata. The sequence goes on along the minus strand of NC_142546.1, from coordinate 13,896,870 downwards.
TGTTGGAGTCCGAATTTTGGAATGTTATGTAAATAAGAATTGTAGCCCTTGAAATTATCTTTCCAATGCCGTCACAATCACATAATTCGGAGATCGTATGAGAGAGATATGCTCGAAATGGTGGACACTGTCAAAGTTGTGGCGAGATTCCTTTTTCGAATTTGATTTGTTTCATTATTTGCAACTTTTTCCTTTCTTTTTGATATTTTTTCCTTCATGGACACCTAATTCTCGGTTTTCACCTATAAAACACAAAATCAATCAATTAAAGCACAAATATAATTAAATCTAAACAAAAGATCCACGTAAAGTAAACGTATTGAGTGTAATATCTACACTCAACAATCACCTACTGACATACATACACATCACGAGCATATACTCCTCACATAACTCATACATGACTACATGTTAGTACATAGCTTATACATAACTATATATTACTTCACGTGACTATATATGACTACATGTATATGACCACATGTGACTATATATGACTACATGTATATGACCACATGTGATTATATATGACTACATGTATAGGACCACATTTGACTATATATATAACTATGTGACCACAAGTGAATATATATATATATATATATATATATATATATATATATATATATATATATATATATATATATAATATAATATATATATATATGCGCACTTCACTCAAAGCTCCATAATTTATTCAAGAACATTCAAGACTGTATAATACGAGGATTTAAGAGCAAACAATGTCGAGAAAACGAGCAAATTGCAGCATGTTTATTGTTAAACGAAAAACCAAAATTCTACGAGGCAGCATATACATTATTATACTCAAATTATATGAACACGATTTAAAATTAAAAAAAGAAAACAAAAAAAAAAACAAAAAAAAAAAAAACAAAAAAACAAAAAGAATGCATATATATTGATTTAGGGAATGACAAAACATTTTGTACAGTATGAAATCTGCAAACTCCAGAAACAATTTGCATATCTACCCTCAAACTAAAAATTATTCAAACATTTAGTCCCTGTACACACATCAATGAAATAAAACAAAACAGAAACCCTCAATAATCCCTCACAATTCGTACACACACACTGACACACACTCATACGCACGCACCTTCACTCGCCTCTGTACTATTCCTTCCCCCAAGTAATTGGTAATTAAAATCACCCCCACACAGAGTGCTACAAAGTGTATGTGTGAGAGAGAGAGAGAGTCTGAAGAAAGAGATGAAGCTAGATTACTACTATATCAATTTCAATTAATGACTCACAAATTAAAATAATTCAAAGCTTCAGGTATCAACTTTTGTGATGTGTAAACACGCAGGCAACAGACAATTATCCATAGCTTGAGATTCGAAATTCAAAGACAGAGAAAACAAAAGCAGCTAAAACAATTAACAAAAATTTCACACAGATTACACAAAATAATACAAACAAAACACAAAAAAATCATGAAGGGGGTTAGCTTTTCGACGGCGTTGCGGCTGCGTAGCGGATGGTGGAGAATTTGGCTTGCGCTTTTTCTTTCTCTTCATTGTCGGAGCAGATATGGCGCGAGAGAGTAAGGCTCCGTTCGACAGGCTTAAGCTCTGAATCAATAAGAGTTATATCTTAATGCTGAATGCTGAACAATTAAGTTTATTTGACAACTAAATATCAATAATTACTGAATAATATTATTTTCTTATTGTAAACGTGTGTAATGGTGAAATTATATGTATTAATTAAATTTGAGCAGTATATATAAATAAATTTAAAATCTAGAATTTGGAATATTTCATATAGAAAAAATATATTATGACAAATAATAAAATTGTAGATAAGAATTAAAAGTCCATATTATATATATACAAGTACTATCATATCAAATATAATGGTGATAGGAGGAACAACAAATATAATAATATTAATAACTAAAATACACTGTCTGCTCATTTAATTGCTTCATATGATATTATTTTTTGTTAAAATAATAATTTATTATTGGCTTGCACAATTGATGTTGGAGAGATATGAGATAGCTGTTGAGGGCTTTTTTTTTTTCTTTTCCCAAAATTCATTCAGATTCACATCTTATCGAATAAGCGGATGATTATTGGCTGAGCCAATAAGTGGCAAAATATTCAGTTCAGAGATTTAACCCAAACACATTGAATGAGATCATGCTTACCGATCGGAAATTGTTCATTCAGAGGCCATTCAGTGGTCATCAAACAGGATGAAGAGAGAGGGAGAAACGGCGGTGATTGAAACGTGTGTAAAGAGAAAGATTAGGGCATATATTAGATTTAAAACTAAAAGGGTAAAACGGGTACTTCAAGTTGTCCAGGGGTCTCACTAATTAAGATCAAAATTTGGGTTTTTAACTAGGGCTGAAAAATTTATTGAACCTCCTCGTATATATTTTCAAAACTAGGGGTTATCACTCATTTCCCCATAAATAAATAACAAAAGTGAAATAAAATAAATAGGAAAAAATAAAAAAATAAAATGTCTTTTTAAGGCTTCGATAAAGACTGCCTTACCCTTACTTGTCATAAAAATTACTTTTACCCGAATAGTAAAAAGAATTGACAATCAGTATTTCTTTTCCTTATCTTTTTCTTCTTGTTCAATATAAATGGAACCATGATCAGGAAGTCAATTTAAATTAAGAATGTTACTCTAGCTATTGAGAAATCAAATTTAGTATGGAATTTTAACAATTATTTTATAAGTGACCAAGTATCTGACTAATTAACTAATTAATTTGTATTTTTAAAATATTATATTGTGGAGTTCATAAAACTCAATCTAATCTTTTCGAGTAATACAACCTATGTAGCACGAACATGGAACATCGATACGGAGAAACGGAAAACAGGGAAATTTAGTTATCAAACATGTTTGTAATATTTCATAAATTGCAAAATGGCCCATAAGGTGTCCGAAAAACATATATACATGACAAAAGATAGAAACATATATTATATATATATATATACATGTGACGAAATAGCTAGAAATTAAAATATACACAATACCAACTTTTGAAAATAAAATTTATTCCGAAAGTCCCATGGCAGAAGTCTGCTTTCGAGTTATTGGCTTGAAAATAGGGCCGTCGTATAGTTGACAATCGAGCGCAGCAATTTTCTCTCTAGTCCAACCGTAGACGATAGTACCCCTATTCTGAATGAGTTCATAAACCGCCTCTGCGAAATTCTGATACTCCCTTACGTCCACGTCATCATCATCAATCAACCTTTTGAGCGCTTTCCGAAGAATCTCTCCCTCTTTCATCCGACCGGATACAAGAGCTGCGCAATTCCTCTCCGTCTGAATTATACCGCGAAAGTGCTCAAGATTACGCGGGGAATTGCGCTCTTTTATTGTGGATTTCATTATAGGTGACAAGACCCTATTGAAATCGTTACAAACACACGATGCTCTCCCTTTTCCTTCGAGTGACACCTTTTTGAATATCCTCAATTTCAACTTGTCGGGTATTGGCCATGTTGGATTCGCCATTGTGTGTGTGTGTGTGTGTTATTTGATCGATTTTCAATTAGCATAGCTTCTTTTATAACTATTGTTTGAACTTTACGTGTAACGATCGAGTTTGAAATTTGGACATTGCCCTGAATTGATATTTTTGTAAGTGTTGATTTGGGTAGTTATTTCCACACTTCACCAAAGTGCATGCAATAGTTTTCTTTATATAACACATTTTTCATTTTTTTCGGGTAAAATCGAGGAAGGTACGTCGTGCTCGCGAAGTCTATATATATATATATATATATATATATATATATATATATATATATATATATATATATATATATATATATATATATATATATATATATATATATATATATATATATATATATTTGAACTTTCGTAAGCATAAGCCAAGGCTGAAAAACAAGTTTAATTTTCTACAAAACTATACTATATATACCTAAACTTGAATTGAATTTGGACAATACCATATTTATACAGTACAACTAGCTAGGTACATTGCATTTTTATGTTATGTATATAATATTAGTGCAATTTAAGTTTCTATTAGTATAGATATTTTGACTTATGTCGGAAAGCAATTTAAGCATAAGTTTGAATTTATACATAGAACTTGAAATTGTAGAGTAACTGTTGTCCGGTGTCCCTTTTCTTTGGTTCCTTCGATCCTACACCCGGTGATAAATACTGGGTGGATCTTCTGCTGCCACGTGTTCCTTTTTTTTATTTTTCTAAAACCCCTAAAGGTAAACCCTAGCGGGAAATTTATTATAAAATACAAAAAAGAGACACGTGGCAGCAGAAGACCCACCCGGTGTTTATCACTGGGTGTAGGGTCGAACAAATCCTTTTCTTTTGTTCTCTTTTCTCTTAATGTTCTTAGAATATGGTTAGTAGCCACTGTAATTGATATAGATAAAAAATAAAGAGAGATACTTTCAACATCCGACTTTAGCTCAGTTGGTAGAGCGGAGGACTGTAGTATGATACTGAAATCCTTAGGTCGCTGGTTCGAATCCGGCAAGTCGGATTTCTTTTTTTTTTTTAAATTTTATTTTTTATTTCGTGATGGGCCTAAGTCCAAAACTGAAGGCCCAAGTCTTAACTAACCCAAAGAAATGCCTAAGTTTGGAAAATGTCCAATTCATATTTTTATTGTTGTTAGAGGTGGAAATCGAAATTAGTACTTGTAGAAGTGGAAAACTTATTCCAATTCCATTAAAAAAGATAATCGAAATCAAGATTTCAGAAATTCGAATGAAAAACTTGTTCTAAAATCGGAAAATTCAGAATCTAATATGTATTCCTATTCCATTCAAAAGAAGAAAAAAAAACCCCGTAAACCGGAACTTCCGAATTCGGAATAAAACTAGTGTTCTAGTCCGAAAACGGAAATTCTTTTCTAATTTCAACCTCCCAAAATCAAATTAATCATGACTAAATATACATTCATATTTGTTAGCATCTCACTTGAGCTTTGACGGATTTTGGCCGGCATCAAGATTCGGTGCCTTAACGAGTAACGAGCGGTATCCGTAAACCAATTTCGAAGATAAATTTAGGTCAAAATAAAATATTCTTGACCACATCACTGCACAAATATTACATACAAAAAGAGCACCTATACATCTGTAAACACAAAAGAATAACCTTCCTATTTACATACATATATATATATATATACACACACACACATATATATGTATGGACTATTTTACAAAGTTTCTTGATTGTGAGGTGAATGAATGTATATACAGAGCAAAGAATCATATGCATAAATAATATTCATGTTCGACGAGTCAACTCTGAGTTGGAAAAGGGCTTTCGTATTTCATTTCCTGCAATTCCGGAAATCGAAATATCAAACCTTAATTGCACGAAATTAACATTTAAACAAAAAAAAAAAAAACCAAGCAAAACCTGATCGCAGATGGGGCAAGTGTCGCTTCTTTCCATCCACTCGAGTATGCACGAAAGGTGAAAGTGATGGTTACACTTGGTTGTGATCTTAGGATTCTCCGAATCATACTCTAAATATTGAAAAACCAAATAATTTAAATAAACCGATTTTTATTTTTATTTTTTATTTTTAAATCACTAATATATGAAATTCGTTCACCTTCGAGACAAGTGGGACAAACATCCTCTTCATCTGTTACTGAAACAGTTAACGAATTCGATTTCATAAGTTCGAATAGCTGCACCTTCTTCGGGCTATCCAATTTAGTGGATGGTGCATGCTCTTCTGAAACCGGTGGGTACTAAAGAACACGAATTAATATTAAAATAAATTGCGCAAAAAAAAAAACTTCGACTTACTCAATAATAAATATTATATAATTACATAAACAATTGAAGAAAAAAAAGAGAAACTACTAACATAATAGTACACTGGTGTTTGGGGAAGCGGCAGATTTTCGGAAGAAGAACAACAACCTCCCATTTTCGCCAAGTCTTAATTTTACGAAGTCACGTTTCTGCATTCCGAAATAAAACTAGTGTTGGAAAATCACAAGCATTGAAAAAAATTTATGCAAAATCAAACAAGGAAAAAATCGAGAACTTGTATAGAAAAGAAGCTGCACTTACACAAAAAGACTACACGTCAAAGCTATTGAGTAGATAATTAATCTGAGATAATTGTAAAAAAAAATAGGGTAAATTACGACCACTCTGAAGTAAGGTCAAATTATGAAAATAATCCCTCATGTTTGGATAATTACAGCCACCCCTCAACTATAAATCTTCTTACAAGTCCATCCATACGGTGTCCAATTTAGTGGAATCTTCTAGATTATGCGAATTTTTCTCAAGTTTGTACCCGTTTTACTCCATTCGAACACCACATTTTGAAACAAGATGATCATATAAGATGTGTTTTTGGGTTTGTAAATATCAGATTGTGTTGCATCACAAACAGCATTTTTGCACAAGAAATATTCCACGGAATCTAGAAGATTCTGTTGAATTTGACTATTGCAGAAGGGGGCTAGAATTTCACTACTCAGACATAAAAAGAAAAAAAAACATTGCAGAAGAAACTTAGGCTGAATTACATAACTCTGCAAGTATTAACCAAGCACAAAACGACAAAAGATAAACAAAGAAAGCACAAACAGAAATATAATTAATATAATTCAAAATTTGCTTAACCACAATCTTGCAACAGAGTACAGAAATCAAAAAGTTGAATTAAGAAGAACAGAAGCATATATACATAAATAAATATGTGCAAATTAATAAGAAAACTTTTTTACCTGAGATTCCAAGCTTAACTAGGGCATATGATATGAGTGGAAGAAGTTAGAAGGGCTGATTCTTGAAATTTGTGCAAGTAAAGGGGCTTCTGGGCAAAAAAAAATCAGAGGTTCCTGAGTGGAAAAGAGGGCCTTGAGATTCTGTAGAAAGTCAAGAATGAGAAGAATCAGATTGGCACGCAAAGAACGATGAACTTCAAAATAGTATTTAATTATAATTAATAAATGAAAATATCTATATAATTAAAATTAATAAAAGAAAATATTTGTATAATTATGATTAATAAAAGAAAATATTTATATTAAAAAATTAAATAATTGAATAATGGCTTCGCCCGGGCTCGAACCGGAGACCTTCAGTGTGTTAGACTGACGTGATAACCAACTACACCACGAAACCTTTGTGATAGTCTGATACGTTGTTTATTTATAGATTTTACATCTATTCGCAGATTGGTCCAACTCGTAGTTCACTTCTGTTTAATTTTAATTTGACAGATTGTATTATTATTATTTTTTTTTCCGCCCCGAAAATAAAATCTTACTATAGTACTAACATTTTACATATTGTATGATGGACAATTTTAGTGTTAATAATTATATTTTGAAAGAAATTCTAAATTATTTTGACATTTATTTTTGTTACGCCTATATATATGAAATCACATCGACATTGCAATGGAACTCGAAACGTGGTCTCTACGACCGTTACGGAAAATCCGTTTATGATAATAAACTTGACAAGGTACTTTATGGAAAAAAAAAACACTAAACACGTTCACAAAAAGCCATAAATCTGCTTATTTTATATACATAGCCAATTGATCAAGTGAAAATGCACAAATTAAACAACTTCAAAGTACATAATTTATTTATTTTACTTCTTTTGCATCAATGTAATCAAATCACCAAGTGAAGCTAATGGATTCATAATGCAGATTATCTGCCAGCTCAGCTGAGCATATAGCTGCCACGTCACGCCTCATCGTCTTCGGTCCGCTTACAAGTACTCCAACGCTCCTTTCTTCGATCCCCGAAAGAATTCCTACACCAAAATCCCAATTCAAAATTTCTTCATATCACAAATTAAATAACAAAAATAAAAAAAAAAATTTAAATTACTCACTCTTGAGATCAGGCCTTTGACCATATTGCACATTGACTGATTTAATAACCGATCGAATGGGAAGGCTTTCGAGTTCCACATCATCCGATATTTTAGCCGTCGAATATTCCTCCGCATTATCTTGAATTTGCTTGCTATCTTCATCGGCATTATTCTTTTTCTTGTTCCACAGAAACGCGCCGCTAGCTGCAACAACTATCGAGAAGCACACGAGGAACATGTTCATCGAAGCTTTCTTTGTGTACGAGTACCCCACTTTGCCTTTCTTATCGATCGGATAAACGACGTATTGCGTAAAAATTCCCAATAGCAAAAGGAAAATAACGAAAGACGAAGAAATTATTGCACCGAGCCATAGCCAACTGTTGGGGCCTAACGTGGGAGATATAGGTAAATCGGACGCGTTTGGCTTGAAAAATACGGTTCGAGTGGAACTTGATTTTTCTTTCGGTTGCCCTCTTTCTCTTGTCACGTAAGCCTCGATTTGTAGGTCAAAGTTATCGGGGTGGTTATTGTTATTATTTGAGGTGGAATTTGGGAGGATTAGGTCTAATATGGAGAGGTGCGTCGAGTTCTTGAATACACTAATGAGTGCGATTTTCGGGGTTTTGGATTTTAGGGTTGAGCTTACGAATATAAGTTCTTTGATTATCGAAATAAATGGGGTGATCCCACTTCCTCCACTAATCATCACCACCAAATCATGCCTAAAAAAAACGAAAAATAAAATAAAAAAGTGTCGCACCGTATGAAATATATTCGAAACTATAGTGTATATATGTTGAATATTATTTGATTTAAACGAACCTGAGAAAATTTGTTGAGGTGGGTCCGTATGGACCTTCGACCGATACTTGAAGATGATCGACGGATGGTGAGATGACGAGTTGGCGGAGATTCTTAGTCCAAATGCCTTCGCATTTGATTATAACACTTAGAATCTCGGGTTCTATGTTGTTGTTTGAAGTTATAGTGAAAGGATGCCACTGCAGCTTCGAAATGGCGGGAACATTTACGAAGATGGTGCTCGTTGGATTGTAATCTAGACCTGCCATATATGTAATGAAATTTTGTTATTAGTTCAAGTTACTATATATGGAGATTTTAGTTTCCTTTTGTGTAGTTAGTGTGTGTGTGTGTGTGTTTCGTTGGACGGATTGAATCGGGATTAGGTTATTCAAAATTTTAAAAATATGATCTATATTTTTTTTCGAAAGTAAAGAATTGATAAAGATTTTGATTGCAAAGTTGTAGAAATGTAAAATTCCATTTTAATTTCGGAAGGTTCGGGTTTTGGAAATTCTGAAATTTTCGAATTTTCGAAAATCATAATTTTTCGGTAGTATTTGAAATTATTTTTGGACATTGAAATTGAATATTAATAAATAAATAAATATAGTATTCATAATATAAAAGTATAATATAACATACATATTTTATAATATTAATATCATAAATATAATTTTTAGATCATAATTTACAGAATTAGTTTTAAAAACCGATTCATTGATTTTAAATAATAATTTTCAGAGTTACTTTTAAAAATCAAAACCCATCGAGCAAAAAAAAAGTTAGAAACTTAAATATAATTCTAATTTCAAAAATTAGAATTATAATTTGGAAATCTACGTACAAAAATCATTGTAATTCAAAAATTCCGTTCCGATTTCCACTCCTAATAACATATTATCAATGCAATTTTATCAATGTGTATATTAATTTGATTTGACAATAATGTGATACACAAAGATGTATATACGCACGTACCTCGAGTCTTGGAGAAGTTGAGCTGAATAGTGTCACACGGTAGAACTCGAGCAGAAAGTAAACGAACTCTCTGACGAGATTGCAAGAACCTCAAATATCGATCGATAACGAAGAGATAAAAACCGGGGAGCATAATGCACGCAAAACCAATGCCGACGTGCCATATGAAGAAGACGATGAAGAAAATGTAGAGATAGTGAGTATAGAGAAATAGCTCAAACATATTCCTTCTTATTGTAGGGTACGTTGTAACCCACATAGCCAATCCACATAGCAACGAGATTTCTCCGGCTATGTTCGATACATAATGGTCATACCATTTCAACGTCTGCGTTAAATCCGTAAAATTAAATAAGTAAATAATAATAATATAAATTTCGATATACATAGAACTAAAATAGTGTTCGATAAATTAGTTAAATTTGTAAATTATGTGTAATTAACTGATATTTAATTTTATTTTCCTAATAACTCGTGCGCCCGGTTGCCCGATTGGGTCGACCCGACCCGACCTATCGAAGAATTATTTTTGGTTAAATAATGATAAAGGTTATAGCCCATTTATAGAACGGCCCAAAGGAAATCGATACGGGTCAGGAGCCCAACAAGTTCCGTTTTTATCCAACTATTGGGGTGCAAATTGCTATAATCTATTTGAGCAAGGACTAAAAAGTAAATATAGTCACTAGTGTTGAAAGACAATAATGAAAGAAGATGACGCTAGGATTACGTCACCATGACATAAACTTTGTTTGAACAAATTACATTTTTTTTAATCAGAAAATCATTTTAAAGTTAATTTTACACATTTATATAATTCTTAGGGTAGCGTTTGGAACGATAATTCAAGAAAATCCCGAACCGGAAAATCCAATTTTTTCCATTCCAAGGATCAGAAAGCGACGGGTTTCCAAATTTCAATCTCATATACCGAGACTAACACAGTCATACATATTTTACATACATCTACACATAACATATAATTATACGTAAATTTACGATAATATGCAACCGATTGAGTACAAGACTTGTTTTCGGACTAAAGTCACACTCCACATAAGTATACAATTGTAGCATCGAAATAATTGTGGTTCACATATACAAAATATTTGAAAATATGTTGTTTATCAAACCAAATTGATTATTGACCACGTTCTTTATGGTCCCAATTAAAGTATGATGGGAAAAGGACTAATTGGCAATAACAAAAAGTTTTTGTCGAAATTGACAATCCCAAATAGCAAACAAAGGAGAAGACAATATTGGCAGGACTTTTGTGGGGTTCTCCACTAACTTGTAAAATATCATTAAAATTGTGAAATTTTTCAATGTCACATTTCACTTCCTAAACTAGTGGGGATTTAAAGAATATCGGTTGAATTTCAACTATAGATCTAATTAAATAATCAGCCAACAAATACACATACTTCATATGCATGTTGTACATCTGCAGTTCAAATCTACATAGTATAAATAAATTATAAACCTAATGGAGTGTCACATAAATTGTTTATAAACTAATATCACACAACTATATACATATAATTTATAATAATTTAAGAAAATCCATTAAAAATATGGATGGAATCAAAAAAATTAAAAATTGTCTTTTTCGATTTCTTTCCATTTTATTTTTTTCAGAACGGAATTGAAATTATTATTTCGCTTAAAATAATATTAAACTTTATTCGAAAGTGCTAGTTCCGACGCGCGGAACTACACCTCATACTCCATTTAAATCATTGAAACCAAAGCACAATGAACCAAAAGAATGATGGGACATAGGCACAAAGAACATGATGTATAGTGTTATTCATAATTGACTTAACTACTTGTCCTTCCCAAATAAATCAATAATATATACTTAGGTTAATTATGACATATGGTCCAATAATTAAAAAAAAAAAAAAACATATGAATTATAATTACCTGAGATAATCTGCTGGTTATGGTCCAATAAACCAGGTAGAGAAATCCATGAACAGTAAATAGTGCCATGGAAATATTACCAAGCCAAATATGGTATTTGATGCTTTTCTCTGAAGTTAACCCTATCATGGGTAAAATTGATGAACCTCTTGTTACTGGATAGAACAGAAATGTTAAGCACAAATTCCCTGTTACCCCTGCCACTAGTGCCACTCTATCCAACTTGCTTTGCCACCTGTACATGTTGAGAGAGAGAGAGAGAGAGAGCAAATAACAAAAAAATGGGGTAATTTTTTTTTTTCGCAACGAAGGAGCTGTAGTCTACTATCTCTACAAGAAATGATTTTTCGAGTGACAATAATTAGCCAAAAAATATTATCATTAATTCAAGATAAAAAATTGATTATAGTGACAATAAAAGGGATTAAGTGACAACAAACTGAGCTATTAATGATAGCATAGAACATATTGTCATTTGTTAGTGACATTTTTTTTAATTGTCGCAATTAAAGAGTATCACTAGTCATATTTTCATATGCATATAGGTGCAGGTGCAGTGTATAAACTTCAGCTCGTTGCAAATTAGATCGAGTTAGATCGAGCCATGACATATTTAATTTCAAGATAGTATCTAGTGGATTTTCTTGAAAATAAAAAAAAAAACAAAAAAAAAAAAAGAGAGAGAAGATATGTGTGTGTGTGTGTGTGTATAATGCTTACACTTTGTCATGTTTTGTGGAAGAGAGAAATGGGACTTGCTTCAACCAATGGCGCATGTAATCTGCAAAGTACCAAAGACAGAGAGCAATGAACAAGGTGAGTAGAGTTAGCTCCGTTACGGTGACGATTCCCAGCCCCTTAACAATCATCGGCTTCTTCAAGAACCTCGGATTTCTGTCGATTTTGCTGATGTCATAAAAACATGCATTGATTATTTAAAATATTATAGAAAATATGACAAATTGCACTTCACCCCCTATAAATTTCTCATTTTCGCACTTTCCCCCCCCCCCCCCAAAATAAAAAAAAATGGATATTATACCCTTCAAAATTTTATTTTGGTTGCACTTTGCCCCTGAACGCAATTTTTTGAGGGCATTGTGCAACAAAAAAAACATTTTAAAGGGGCAACATGCAAAAAATAGTGTTTTAAGGGACAACGTGCAACAAAAGTAACATTTAAAGGGACAATGTACAATAAAAATGTTCAATTGCGATGAATAATTCATGGGAGTTTTGCTATCGGGGCAATGTGCAACATGAATAATATTTTGAAGGGGGATTCACTTTAAAAAAAATTGAAGGTGTAAAGTGCGAAAATTAGAATTTTACAGGAGGTGATGTGCAATTTGCCCTAAAAAATAAATGGTGGGATTTATATAAGGACAAAATGCACTTCACCCCCTACGAATTTTCCCCTTTTTGCACTTTCCCCCCAAAAAAATCAAAAACTGGATAATTCCCCTTCAAAATATTATTTTGGTTGCACTTTGACCCATAAGCCAATTTTTGGAGGGCATTGTGCAACAAAAGTAACATTTTAAAGGGGCAACGGACAAAAAAATAGTGTTTTTAAGGGGCAACGTCTAACAAAAATAGCATTTAAAAGGACAAAATGACAATGTACAACAAAAATACTCAATTGCGATGAATAACCCATCGGAGTTTTGCAATCGGGGCAATGTACAACATAAATAATATTTTGAAGGCGGACATTCAAAATATTACAGGAGGTGATGTGCAATTAATAATATTTTGAGGGGGTAAAGTGTGAAAATTAGAATTTTACAGGGGTGATGTGCAATTAATATAATAGCAAGAAAAAATTAATTAAAAAATAAACCTTGGTGCTGTCACTCTTGCAGCTTTCATCTTCCCTAAATGCAGATATATACATCCAAGAACAGCAATGAACAATATGGGGAATGTGAAATTCAGCATTATTGGACCTGAAAATAATTAGTGCATAATTAATTAATATTTTATCACAAAAACAAAATAAATAAATTATTAATTAAAAAAAAGGGAATCTTGCCTTGAAATTCGAAGAAAGTTGAATTAGTGGCAGTGATGATATGGAGCAGCCATTTATTGTAATAAGTATCAGTAGGCATAATAATCCACATCATTATATTACCAAGAAAAACAATTAGTGCTAGCAGCAGAATTGCTCCTCTAATTGCAGATGAAGAAAAAGAAGCCATTGTTTCTCACTCTTGATCTCTCTCTCTCTCTACTTCTGCTATATATTTTTTTGAGTTTATTTTCTTTCTTATGTGAAATGGAAGGAAATTTATATAGAGTGAGCTCACAAGGTGATGTGTGTGTGTGTGTGTGTGTGATGGGCAAGTGGATATACATATATATTATATCCAACACATATTTACTTTCATTGCTTTCTTTATTGTTTTAGATTAAATTAGAGGGTAATTATATATTAAAATAAAAAAGGAATTTGATGCTAATCTTAATAAATAAGTAACAGTTGATCAGCTCTTCAAATAGCTTATCAAATCTTAAAATAACTGTTCAAATGTGAGAGTTTATCATCTATTTATTTGAATAAAAAGTCATGTTTAAATGAGCCAAAATGTTCAATTTGGTATACTAACTTTTCCATTGTCATTACATTCTCTTGGGAGTTGGTATAGATCCCCACTTAATGAACATGTGTCTCCAACATGCCACTGGCGTAACAAGGAAGCGGCAGGTGGGGGGCAGCCGCCCCTCCAAGATAAAAAAAAAATATCATTTTTTTTTAATTACTTTTTTGGCATAATATTTTTTAAATATGTGGTTTTGCCCCTCCAAAAACAAAATTGTTCTAATCTCTTGTGTAAATTTAGATATTTTGTTCTATTTGTTATGACAATATAAAATAACACAACTATTTTTTTTTTAATTTTTAATTAAAAATTATAAATATATACTAAATTTTAGCAACTTTTTGTGTATAACTCTATAAAAAATCCGGGGGCATTGCTCCGAATCCCCGAGAAATTTAACCTACCTATTGGTATTGCATCATGCTGATGTCTGCATGATTCACCATCCAAGCCTCCACTTTTCTTTTATTTAATTCCTTGTTATATATATATATATATATATATATATATATATATATATATATATATATATATATATATATATATATATATATATATATACTGTTACTTGGTGGGTGGAGCCCTGGAGGGAAATGGAAATAGTGGAATGAAGTTGATCATATATACATACACACACTTTTGTGAATATATAATTAATCATATGCTACCACTATGTAGCACTAACGTGGGTACAAAAATGATGATACGGGAAAACGGGAAATACGGGTACGGGGATACGGCATATCTCAAAAATGGGAATAAGGTTTTTTTGTATGGCCCGTTTTCTTTGTTCACCCTAGGCCTCAAGATACCCCGGCCCGGCCCGGCCCGGCCATGTATAGCATCTATAAGACCGTTAAACGAAATGCTTGAAAGTTGAAACTCATAATTTCACAACAAGGAAAACTCAGTGATTTATAATATTATTCATGTTTTATTTTTTATTTATTTTTATATTTTACAAAAGGAAGAGAGGTGTATTTCGTTTCTTTTACATTTGTAGATCCAACGCTGAAACAAACAAACAATACAAACACAAGTAAAGAAAAAGAAAAACAAAAACAAAAACAAACTCAACAGAACAAAGCCACTGAGTCCACATACATATATGTATATATATGTATGTATGTGTGTATAGATATACATATGAAATGATGACATCACCAACTGAAGCTGATTGACTCAAAATGCAGATTAGCGGCCAAGCCAGATGAACATATATTAGCAACTTCATGCCTCAACTTCTTCGGCCCGCAAACGAGAACCCCAACGCTCGACTCCTTTCGATCGAATAGAAACCCTACATTTCGAAAAAAAGAATTTAAGAATTTATTCGAAAACTAATAATACTAACAACAATATACTAGAATAACTCACTTTTAAGGTCCGGCCTTTCTCCGTAATGCAAGTTGATAGACTTTGAAATCGACTCGTGAGGTAAGCTCTCGAGTTCTCGATCCGCGTTATAGTACCAAGAATTCGGCGAGGCCGCGGGGGTGGCCCCCTCCATATTCTGAATTTGCGTGGTTTCTTTCGATTTCTCACTCTTGTTCCAAAGAAACGCGGAGGTCGATGTTATTCCTATGCAGATGCATAGGAATAGCATGTGTAGCACCGCTCTCGATGAAGAAGAATATTTCTTGTTCGTATTGTGATCGATCGGGAATATATAGTACCGCGTCAAGATTCCAATGAGAATTAGGTAGATGACGAAAGAGGACGAGATTATTGCACATAGCCAGAGCCAGCTGTTCGGGCCGAGAATCGGAGCCAATGGGGCGTCGGACGGGTTGGGTTTGAACCAAATGGTTCGGGTGGTTTTCTTTTCTTGGGTTGCGGGTTGTTTTTCTCGGGTTATGTAGGCCTCGATTTGTAGGTCTAGACGGGACAGCTCGGATGGAGTACCGGAGATTGGGAGGATCAGGTCTAGCATTGTTAGGTCGGTGGAGTTCTTGAATGCGGTGATGAGTAGAATATTGGGTGTGCTCGATTTCGTTGTTTCGCTCGTGTGGACGAGCTCGCGGATTATCGAGATGAAAGGCGTTACGCCACTACCTCCGCTCACCATTACCAAAAGGTCGTGCCTATATAGAAACAAAACATCATGTTAATTTTCGTTGATTCTGGTCCGAAATTTTTCGATTTTGGAACAATATTTTTCATTCTGAAAATCCGATTCCCCTTTTTTTTTTACGATTTTTTTTATCGAAATTGGAATATATTGGAGATTCCAATTTCCGATCCAATTTAATTTTCAAAAGTAATTTTGAAAACTCCGATTTTTTTGAATATGAATATTACACTTATATGAATATTGTTATGCATTTTGATATTTGAAGTGACTAAAAAGTTGGAATTTTCCGAATTCAGCCTTTTCATTACAGTTTTCGAAATCCCGATGTTTTTTTTAACAAAATTAAAATTAGTTTTTCACTTCGAAAAAAAATTAATTTTCTTCCGAAAATGTTGATTTCGATTCGATCTGTCCGATTTCACCCTTAAAACCGGCTAAGTGTACAATCGGGTAAAGTTTGTGTTTGAAATTAATGTGTATCTTGTACCTTAGAAAATCAGTGGAAGCGGGTCCGTAAGGCCCTTCGATGGAAACATCAAGGCGATCGACGGGGGAAGGCGAGGCGAGCAACTCCTGGAGCTTGTTAGTCCATTTTCCTTCTCCTTTAATAATCACACTTATTTTATCGGATTCCAAATTACTATTCGAGCTAATTGTGAACGGATGCCATTGCATCTTTGAAATGCTCGGTACATTCAAGAACATGATGCTTGTCGGAGTGTAACTCAACCCTAACAAAAACATAATACAGTAGAATCTCGATTAATTAATACTCGATAAATTGATAACCTCGCTTATATAAAAGTTTTTTCTAGTCACGACTCGGTAAAAACCTTCTAATTTATTAGTTCGATAATTTAATATTTCACTAAATTAATAGAATTTTGCTAGTTCTAACTGTATTAATTTATAGAGATTAATTAACTGTATATATGTTATATTTATATATATATACTACATATGTTATATGCTATATATATTACCTTTGGTCTTGGAGAAGTTGAGCTCAACGGTTTGACAAGGAAGAACCCTAGCGGACAATAAACGAACGCTTCGTCTCGACTGTAAGAATCTGAGGAACCTGTCGATGACAAAGAGGAAGAAACCGGGGAGCATGATGCTGGAGTAGCTAATCCCGACATGGAGCACGAAGAAGAAGACGAACACAATGTAGAGATGGTGAGTGTAGAAAAACAGCTCGAACATTTTTCTCCTTATTCTCGGAAATGTCGTCGCCCATAGGATTAAACCCGCTAGTAGCGATATTTCTCCGGCCACGTTCGATACTCCGGTGTTCTCCCATTTCAGCATCTAAATTTTTAGACATAGAGAAATTCGAATCAATTTTTCTTTTTAGATGTGTGGATTTTTATTTTATTTTATAAACGGAATTTCTGAATTCTGCCTAATTAATTTGGGTTTGAAACGATTTTTCTTCATTTCGGTTCCAATTTATTTTACAATTTCAATTTCCGCAAATATTTCTGATTTTTTTTAGCCAAAAAAATATATTTAGAATGTTGATATTATTATCTGATTATTTAAATATAATTTAAATGAAGTATATACAAAATTTATGAATAAAGTATTAAAAGAGGCATATGATATGTAAAAAATATATACTTTTAACATTTAATAACGTTGTGTTAGATAAATTAAATTTTACCAAAAAATAACATTTATAAAATTTGTTGACTTGATTATTGACTTATTGTGACATGCACACGATTAATAAAAATATAATCAAATAAAAAATTAGTAGAATCTCCAAAACACGAGGCCACTTTGGTAGTTGACTATATAAAGTGAACGTTTTTCAGCCGTACACGCGTCAAGCAAAGAAAAGTTGATGGCACCATTAAAAGTGCTCTTTCCTTTTTTTCCCCCCCAAACAGAAAAAAGCGTGCCACGTAATTGCTTGCATGAAGGAACAGCGACTTTACTAACAAACCCAAAACCGCACGACTTTCTGGTATTTTTCTTATATAATGTATGATCTATGATGACCCAAATAAATACGATATATTTTATTCTTTGAATATATTTATTTATAAAAATATAACTTAAAAATGTATAGTAACATTGTTTTTTTTTTTTGGTAAATTTAATAACTTAATAATTTTAATTATTATTTTACTAATCTAACATGAGGTGTGGCCAAGAATTGTAATAAAATTAGGGTAAATTACACTTACACCCCTGAGGTATGTTAAAATAACTTTAAGGTTATTGTAGTATTGGTAATTACAATCACCCTCCTAAAACATTGTTAGAAGCTCTAACGGAATAATGCACTGGATAACTTATTCAGTTAGTGTTCTAAAAGACTTTAGTTTCAGGCAGTGGTGGAGACAACATAGAGTTAGGGGGTCACATGACTCTCTTAACATTTCTTAAATCCTTATTATTTTATATAAAATTTATAAATTTTCTTTTATGGCAGCATTAACAGCCACGCGGGAAACAAATACAGTGCATATTGGTCCGCATAACATGAAATATTAGCTCCGGTAATTGTTTTGGGGGTGTGGATGTAATTACCAATACGATATGAGCCTTAAAGTAATATTAGTATACCTCAGGGGTGTGGGTGTAATTTTATCCTAAAATATGAAAATAAAATAAAATTACCTCTGATAATTCATGAGTGGAAGCCCAAAAGATGATGTAACAAATGCCATGTGAAGTGAAAAGGGCCATCACCATATGGCCCAGCCAAATGTGGTATTTAACACTCCCCTCAGAAGTCAGCCCGAAAAGCGGAAGCACTGACGAGCCACGTGTCACCGGGAAGAAAAGAAACGACAACGCTATGTTCCCGACAAGTCCTAGCCGGAGCGCCGCCGTGTCCAGCTTCGCTTCCCACACTTGTTCTCCACTTTTCGCGGCCGATTTCGGCGTGATTTTGGGGAAACTAATTCGCAAATAAGTGGCGAGGTTCCAAATAAGAAGTGCAACGAACATTAGGAAAAACGCAAGCTCGATTCGAGATACGATCCCTAGCCCTTTCGTGACGATTGGCCTTTTCCATGTAGCCGTACGATTATCACCATTTCCTCTGCTTATTTAAAAAAATTAAAATTAATTAATTAAATTAAATTATTAAAAATAGCTAAGCATAGTCTAATTTTATAGTGATTAATGAGATTGGGCACCGTTTGGTAATTAGGCTATCTTTAGATTTTTGTCCTAAATGGAGATACACACAACCCAAGGTTGCAATGAATAGAATTGGGAAAGTGAATACCAAATAAGTTGCACCTGCAAAACCAAACCAAACATAGGAGTAAATATATGAGTAAATGCTCTATTAAATTATAATTAATTTAATGAATTTTTGAGTCAACATGGTTTTTAATGTTTTATATTCTAATTATTTAGTGTCTATTTAAACTTTTTTTTGTTTTTTATTTAAATTAAAAAATATGTATTTATATTATGGAACTTAAGAAAAAAAAACATATATATATATATATATATATATATATATATATATATATATATATATATATATATATATATATATATATATATATATATATATATATAACATGACTAAAATGTCATTTTTATTTCTTTTGTTTGTTAGAATTAATGTTTGAGATAACGGTAAAATTCATTTTGCACCCCTGTACTATGTGAAAGGTATCATTTACCCCCCTAATGTATAGAAAACATCAAACACCCCCCTATTTTTAACGGTCAATGGTCAAATTTTTAACGGTGTTAAATTTTGAGTGCCCTGTTTTTATGTTTGATATAATTCCTAATTTTTTCTAGGCATATTTTTTGTTGATTATTGACGATTTCTAGCGTTCGTTCAAATTAGGGTTTTTTGTCGATTTTAGAATTTTATTTTATTTTTGGTTTTCTTTTTCGAGGATTTTTCCATTATAATATGAAAATGTTAAAAAAAATGATTGAATAAAGTGAAAAAAATAGGGCTGCAAAAGATGAAAAATCCGGTAAACATTTGTCAAAACGAAGCATCCTATATATAGAAATTTTTTGGGGTATTTTCGTTAATAAAAAAAAAAAAACCAACATTTCTTTGCAATAGTCGGTCAAAGGTTTTGACTAACGGAATTAGAAAAAAACTAACGGCAGGGGGGTGTTTGATGTTTTCTATACTTCAGGGGGGTAAATGATACATTTCGCATAGTACAGGGGTGCAAAATGAATTTTACCCTTGAGATAATGGTAATAATGAATAAAGAACTATTTATGCATCACCGAAATTATAAATTAAGTAACGAAAAAATATAATTTTTTTGTGAGGAAGAAAAAAATATAAATTATTTTCGAAATGACAGTATAAATTTAAAATGGATCGGAGGGAGTATATTTTATGTATCTACAAATTTAAACTATATGATTTTCATCGTATAATATGTAAGAAAATTTCATCTTCTTTTTTTTTTTTTTTTTTTTTTTTTATCTTATTTATGTAGTGAATGCTTTTCAGAAGATATTAATTTTTCAAGGGAGAAAAAGAGGTGTAAATAAATATAAATATTTAGTAATTACATTTTTTTTGTCGTATATTTAAAAATAAAATTTGAGTGCATATATATATATATATATATATATATATATATATATATATATATATATATATATATATATATATATATATATATATATATATATTATATATATATATATTATATATATATACCTTGGGTGGTTCCGAAAAAAGTGGAGGCTGTTTTTGCCCGGAGCACCGGCAACCAAGTCACTTTGTACGGATTTGTAGGCATCATCACCCACAAGAGAAGGTATCCGGCGAAGACCGCCAGCACGACCGCCATTATCGCCGCTCGGATTGTGTTTTTGCCGCCGCCAGCTGAAGGTGGTGAATTTTTTTGTGGATCCATACTTGTATACTCTCTCTCTCTCTCTCTCTCTCTCTCTCTCTCTCTCTCTCTCTCTTGTGTGGGAGAGAATATTGAAAATGTTTCTTAATTTTGTGAGAGAATGTTAAGGAATGTGATGTGTATATATAGTAGG
This sequence comes from Erythranthe guttata, assembly GCF_056151865.1. NCBI lineage: Eukaryota > Viridiplantae > Streptophyta > Magnoliopsida > Lamiales > Phrymaceae > Erythranthe > Erythranthe guttata. Next base: position 13,875,585 of record NC_142546.1, on the reverse strand, counting down.
GAAAATTGTGACATGCTTAATTTGTACACTAGCAAGAAACATGACTTGGAATTTATTTAATTATTTAGGATGACCAAAATAAATATTAAAAAAAGGAGAAAAAAAGAAATTAAAAGTTGACCTTTTCTCTAAGGTCAATTGTTTTGCCACATGAACTGAATAATCCCTTATTAGTTGCATGGTTCATGCAAATTAACCAATTTGTACGTCACGTAGAGGCTTAAATAGCACTTCTTGTTTCACTATTTTAGTAATTAATATAAATTTGTAAATTAAATTTACAAAATAATATGATATAAAGCATGATAGGTTCCTATTTTCAAATATTTGGGGAATACTATTTACTAGCATTAAGTTTGACTTTTTAAGGGTAATATTACTATTAGTAATAAATAAAAAATAAAAATTAAAGGATTTGTGCAGCCTTGTGTTTCTTTTAATCCAGGAATTGTTGTGTGCGTGTTCTATGTGTGTCTCCACGTGGTTGCCATACTTACAATATGCAGTATCATCGTATTCATATTTTTCTTTAAAAAAAAAAAGGAATTTAATGAAGGAAGATAGAAAGATAATAAATCACAAAAAGACAAAACAAAAAATATATTTCATTAATTTGATTTGTAGTGATTGTATAATCGAGTCGAGCTTAATGTATATATGATTGTTCGAGTTTGTTTGAGATGTTATCTTTGAACTTTTACAATTGTGTTTGAGTTTGGTTTGATAAGCAATTGAGTCGAGTTCGAATGAACTTTCATCGAACCAAACACGAATTGAATCTAGTTCGAGTAGTTTGTTTTTTTGCAAATATTTTATCATTTTGTAATTCGAGCCGAGATTCATAACTTATCGAAATAAAATATGTGTGTGTTGAAATATAAAATGTTATGTTAACAAAGCTAGCTAGTATGAGAATTTAATTTCATAAATAATAGGAGAATAGTTGATAAAGAAAACAATGATACTTTGCCTTACATATAAGAGTAAATTACAACCACCTCTCTGAAGTAAAGTATAATTACGAAAAAAATTCCGTCGTTTTGAGGAAATACATCCAGCATCCTGTAGTTTGTAAATTTCTTACATCCATCCTCTATAAAAGGGTATTAATGTAAGAAATCTATAAAATTGCAAGGAGATGAATGCAATTATAGAATGAGAGATTTTTTTGTAAATAGACCTTACCTTAGGGTGGTGATTGTAATTTAACCTACAAATAAATGAAAATATAAAATAGTTGAGGAATTGAGACAACACCACCACCACAAAAAGATAAATGACATGATTGGAGGAGAGTTCAAATAGTCAATTTTAGGCATATTGTACTCATGACCAAGTTTGACTCCCAAAGGTTTGTCCCATTGCCATACAAATTGAAATTAATGTACCATTTTTTGAGCACTCTATGTGGCAAAAACACAATTGGAATGTAATGTTGAAATATCAAAGTAGCATGCGTTTAGACGCATAATAAAAAATAATAAATGCAGTTTGAATATTATTTGGTGTAGATTTTATTTTTTTGTGTGTAGATGGCAATTTCAAAATAGATTTAATATATAATGTGAAGTTTTACTTGAGGTTGTTACTTAGTTTTAATAAGTTTTAACAATATAGACTTATATCTTAAGGTCTCATTTGATTGTCAAGATAAGTCATGATTAACTAAATAGTTGGACTTAATTTGATGTTTGATATCCCAATAAATTGTCGGGTTGACCCGCCAAGATTATATAATCATATCTTTTAATGGATTTTTTTTATTGGACGTTGCAAGCTCCAATAAAATAATTGAGTTTCATTAAATAATTTAATCTTATCTTAACTAATCTTATCTTGCCAATTAAACGGGCCACAAGGCCACTAAAAGAATCTAAAGTAATAGTTTTTTTTTTATAAGAAATCTAAAGTAACAGTTAAAGATTTGATATTTACATCCAAATATAACCTTGGTCTTATGTAGTTATTATTTGGGTAAATAGTTTACCCCCATCGAAGTTGGCTTATACTATGCTACACCGGGTAGATTTTTACTATTCATATACGCACAAACGCACACATACCCACATTGGTGTGTGTAGATCAACGGTAAAAAATAACCCGGTGTAACCTTCACCGGGTTTAGCATAGAAATAACCTTCGAAGTTTGAACTTTGTGCACATTACTTCTTTGTATTTTCAATATAGCACATGACCCTCTTGTATTTTAATATAAGCACATAACCTCTTTGTACTATCAAAAATTTTATCTTCCTAATGTGCATGATTATTTACCAAAGTGAAATATCATAGGGGATTTATGGGCTTATACTAAAAGTACAAGGGAGTCGTGTGCAAAAATTTCAAACTATAAGGAAAGTCATGTACTTATATTGAAAGTACAAGGGATCATATGCACAAAACTGAAACCACAGCGGAGTTAAGTGCTATTCACCCTTATTTGTTTTATTGATAAAAGAAAATTGCAGTTAATGTTCTAAATTTCAAATCAAATCAAAAAAAAAAATGTTATAAATTTGCTAAGCATGATTTTAGCCCAATTTAAAACGTGGGTTGTCAAATGGGCCAATAGCCCAAAACTATTCGGGCTATGCATTATTAGACTCAGTGGGCCCAATTTAGAAATCCGAGTTTGGTTATTCTTTTTTCGGGTAAATTTCCCTTACCCCTTTACTTTTACTAGACATTAAATTTATCCCCCTCTACTCTAGATTGCATCGATTTGCCCCTTATACTTGAAAAATTGTCTCATTGTGGTCCTCGCCGTTAGTTTTCAGGCCTTTGACCTTAGAACCGTTTGACCTAAGTCTAAAAATTACAAAAAAAACACTCATCCCAGTTTAAATAATTATTAAAAAAATAAAAAAATAATTGTGGCTGGTGTTGTGGACTATGTTTTCTCGTTGTCTTGAATTTTTTTATTTTTTTATTTTTATTTTTTTTTGTTTTTTTAATAATTATTTAAACTGGAGATGTGGTTTTTTGTAATTTCAGAGCTCTTAGATCAAACTGTTTTAAAATTAAATGTCTGACAACTAGCAGCGAGAGCCACATTAAGATAATTTTTCAAGTATATGGGCAAAATCGATGCAATCGAAAGTAGAATGAGATAAAGTTAAACCGAACCAAAGTACAAGGGGAGAAAGTGGAATTTATCTATTTTTTTATTATTATTCTTTTTATTGCGACTGACTTGATACGATTTACCCGACCCGTAAAAGCTATCCAATTTCACCCAAGTATAAATACTTTATTTAAACACTTGCCCTTCTGATATCCATTTTACTGAAGAACCCCTTCTCCCCCACCCCCCTCCATTTTTCTCAGTCATGGCGTTTCCGTACATGGAGGCAGTCGTTGGTATGTATATTACTCCGTATTTTTATGCTCTTCGTATACATCACTGCATAATTATTGTAGAACCGTATGCGTAATTAATATTTGTGTTTTTGTTCTTCCCGATTTTCTATTAATTGTGAACTGAATGAGTTGGTGGTTTCTGTATGTGTATCGCGATTCATTTGTTTGCGATTTAGCGATTGAACTTTGAATCCCTCGGAGTCGTATTTTTCGAGTTTCATTCGGTTGTTTGGTTTTCGGTGGTGGTTGTATACGGGACTGCGTGTTAGGGTTTCGTGCTTTCAATTTGAATGCCAGAGGATTTATTCATTGAATTGTTGTTTGTTGTATGCCTTTTCATCTGTGTATCTATGTATTTTGATGTTTCGCATGTGTGTATATGACTGTTGATGTACATGACATCTATGCATCGACATTTTTTTTGCGAGTGAATGAGTTGTTGGATTTTTTAATGTGATATATTATTCGAGATTTAGTGATTTCCCTTCTTATCGGAGTGTTTAAGTTTTTTAGTTCTTTTAGGTTTGTTGGGTGTGAACTCGAAATGGATGGTGGGGATTTTGTATGTATTGTATGCAATTGATATTAGCATCACTCGGTTCTATGACCTTTTGTTCAATCGATTAAATTTCCTGTAGTATAAAAAAATTGTCGATAGTAATTGGTATAAGTGTGCAAATACGAGACAGATTACGGCAGTGAGTTTGCCCATCACATTCAATACGATGTGGCGGTACTGTGGTCTGAGTTACATATATTAACTGAATGTTTGAATTGGTTTTGCTTCAAGAAAATGATGTTAATTTGTGATTTTTTGGGAAACTGTCCCACTTTTTTTATATTTCAGTAAATTCCTCCTAAATGACAGTGTAGCTGCCTTTGTAAATAGCAAATACACTGTCATATTTTGTCTCTTGGCTGCCCTTTTTATCGTTTCTAATTTGGCGTCCATATGATCCAGGTGTTATGATACTAGTGTATATTTTCGAGTGTTATCTTGATAAGCGGCAGCACGCTGCCCTGAAGTTGCCAACTCTTCCAAAACCATTGGTAGGAGTAATCAGTCAAGAAAAATTTGAAAAATCGCGTGCTTATAGTCTTGACAAAAGGTATGAGCAGTTATTCATTTTTCATGTGAAAACTTATGATACCGTTGCACATCTTTTTTCAACTAATCAGTTGTGCCTTGTTTGTTCGTCTTCTATTTCTTTCAGCAATTTCCATTTTGTGCACGAACTTGTAACCGTACTTATGGACTCTGTCATTTTGTACTTTGGGATATTGCCATGGTTTTGGAAGGTGAGTCCTTATATATGAATATTGAATCCTTGTTTATTTCTCTGCTACCTGCAGTTAGCTTATTTTTTTCTTTCTATTTTTGCAGAGATCTGGAGAATTTTTGGGTTCTGCTGGCTTTAATGCAGAAAATGAGATATTACACACACTTGCATTTTTAGCTGGCGTTATGTTTTGGTCACAGGTGCATATAGTTCCATGTAGTTTCATCGTATGATTAATAGACGATCATTGGAAAGAGTTGGTTTCAGTTTATTGATCTCCATAATCTTTCATTACATGTTCTATAACTTGTGTTTTCTCCACCTTAACATTTGTGGCAGTTGCATTATCTAGCATTTGTCTAACTATTTTATTTGAAACCCCTATGCAGATAACTGATTTGCCATTTTCCTTGTATTCCACTTTCGTCATTGAGGCTCGGCATGGATTCAACAAGGTATTTTATTTACTTTGAGTATTGATCAATTCTGCGCACACATCATATCAATTAGGTATTTCACTTTTCGTCAGACGTGTCTGTAATATTGTCTTTATTCATCTTACACTGTTGTTCATGAACTTTTCTTTCTTTCTACAGCAAACGGTATGGTTGTTCTTTAGGGACATGATCAAAGGAATTGCCTTAACTATAGTGATTGGTCCACCTATTTTAGCTGCTATAATCATTATAGTTCAGGTACTTTTATCTAAAGCATATACATGATAATTGTAAGGATTATAACAATAACTTATTGCTACATGTAATGTCTTGAATTTTTTTAGTCTGTGGCTGTTTCTATCTCTGTTTCTCTCCTCAGAACATTCCAGAAAGATAACCATGTAATGAACTGTATCTATCAACATTGATTAAGTATTTGAATGCAGAAAGGAGGTCCATACTTGGCCATATATCTCTGGGCGTTTATGCTTATCATCTCTCTTGTGATGATGACTATTTATCCAGTTCTGATTGCCCCACTTTTCAACAAATTCACTCCTGTAAGTAGTGGTTATGCTTCTAAGATAATATTATGTCATATTATTGCTCTCTCAATGTTCATACGCCAAATAGAATGTAAGTTGCTACTTTGACCCTTTCGTTTTTTCAAAATTTTGATAATTAAACAGCTTCCGGAGGGTGATCTTAGGTCCAAAATTGAGAATCTTGCTTCCTCTCTTAAATTTCCTTTAAAGAAGTTGTTTGTTGTTGATGGATCAACAAGATCGAGCCATAGCAATGTGAGTAGCTTTTGTTTTTTACTTCTTCTACTTGCTTTCTTTTCTGATATCAACTATATACATTTTGAAGTAAATTCTCCTCCAATCTTTACATAGCAATGATTGGGTAAAAACAAAAAATGGACCCGCCGGATGTTAATAGTTTGCTCGTAAATTGTTGAAATGTTGTGTCGTTTAGGTAGGAGTAGAAGTGGAATCTATGGTTATATTTTTAATGAAGGAACACTGAGGTTTTGTCATTTAATGGCTGGAGAGTGGACACAATAGTTGTTTAAATCACAGTTTGAGAGAAAATTGGAAAGCTATGCAAAACCGAGATTCGAGGTTGGGCTTGGAAGTTACGGATAGTGAGCTGAGATAATGCATTAGCCTTACTTTGAAGCGGGCAAAAGATCTTATGTTTTTAATCACTTGACGCATACCCTTTTGCACCCCACTCTCTTCATTGTGTACATTCACAAGGACTTATCTTATGTCAAAAATTTCTGCAGGCATACATGTATGGATTTTTTAAGAACAAAAGAATTGTCCTCTACGACACATTAATACAACAGGTATGGAAGTTTTATTTCAAGAAAAAGTTGTTTTTTGTTTCAATAAAATTTATATGTGCTTGATGTAAGTTCCATTAGAGATTAAGAGTTTATATGGTGACAATTTAGGGCTGTTTTAGAAATACGTTTACTAGCATGTTATATAGACTAGTATGTTAAGTCGTGAATTTTATCTTTGCCATTTTTTTGGGTTTATAGTGGGGCCATATTTGCAGTGATTCGTGTTATACTTGATTGTGCTGTTAACAAGAAAGGATGTGGTTATCACTAGTAGCATTGGTAAAAAAAGAAAGGTGTGTGTGATGTTCGAAAACATAGTTATCAATACCCTGCAGATCATGTTAATATAGTGAAGCAGATGTGATTTGTTTTAGTATATCTCTTGGAGTAGATGTACGAGTTCATCTCTTCTTCAAGGTCCTTTTTGGCAATCTTTTCTTGTGATGAAGCAGGTCAATGAGACCAGATTCGTGAAATGCTCATAGAGTTACTCCATTATTTAATGCAAGCTAGAATTCTGCATGGATATTTTATTTAAGTCTTTCTGTTTGTGGGTGTCAAGTGTCCTTTTTGCCTAAGTAAAACTCTTTTTTTTTTTTTTTTTTTTTTTCTATTTCTCTAATAAGCTATTTAAAAAATTCAATGTAGTGCAAAAACGAGGAAGAGGTCGTTGCTGTTATTGCCCATGAACTGGGTCACTGGAAGCTTAACCATACTATGTACTCCTTCATTGCTGTTCAGGTATATCCGCAGTTCTACATTAAGTGAATATTTAATGTGTTATACATGCCCAATCAGAACGATTATTCCTTGATAGTCATTTTTTGTCCATCGTTCTCTTGGATTAGGTTTTATTTTCTGATGTTTGAACGCCACATTTCTTTTCTGATGTTTGAACGCCACATGTTTGAACGCCACAAATGAACGCCACATTTTTTTTCTGATTTATTTTCTTCGAGACTTGATTATAAGAATTATCTTTAATGTTCCTTATGCTGCTATACAAGTTATTTGTTAAATTTGTACGGTACTTCGATTAAGTCATAAGTACAGCTCTCAAAGTTTAGCGAGTTTATGTAAAACTAATCATCTGGTGGTTTAATTGGCAATGCAGATTCTGACACTGTTGCAGTTTGGAGGGTACACTCTTGTTAGGAATTCTAAGGACCTATTCCAGAGTTTTGGATTTGATACACAGCCAGTCCTTATCGGACTTATCTTATTTCAGGTAATAAACTGAAAGCTTGTGGTTTGCCTTTGCACTTGTGACATCAAACTGTGGTAATAGATTTGTGAATAAATCAAGCAAGTGATTTGTTTTACCTATTCGATATGCATGTTAATTCTTTATTGGTATTGCAGCATACTGTGATGCCTCTCCAGCATCTAGTGAGCTTTTCCCTTAATCTTGCAAGCCGGGCATTTGAATTCCAGGTAGGCTTCTTATTTTTCGGTGTACAATCATCTAGTGTGAAACTCAAGTTTTTTGTAACGAACTAAACCCTTTTGTTTTTTCGATTCTGATATATTGTTTATTTCTCAAAGGCTGACGCTTTTGCCAAGAAGCTTGGATACGCTACACCTCTTAGAGCTGGTCTTATCAAACTGCAGGTAATTTACTTTGGTTTTCCTCGTGCATTTTTGTGAATTATTTCCGTATCTATCGCATTCATTTTGAATAATATTGAACAATCGTGGTCTCGAATCGTTTAGCTCATATATTAAAATTCTTGGTTTTTAACAGGAAGAGAATCTCTCAGCTATGAACACTGACCCGTGGTATTCTGCGTACCACTATTCGCATCCTCCCCTAGTCGAAAGACTAGCTGCTATTGACGAAGCTGATAAAAAAACTGACTAAGCAGAAAATATGAGTATAAAGCAATTGAACAGTTAGTTTTGATATACTTAAGCTCTGGGTGTTGGCTGCTTTATTTAATCATGAAATAATTATAATCGTGTTTACTTGCATGTAACAAAGTTGAGTTAGTAAGAGGAAACAGCAGAAATTCCAGGTTCGAACTTCCATCCTCTGTAGACTTGTAGCATATTCACCTCGTTTTTTTTCCGCTGTCGGAGTAGTTAGTATCTATGTTTATCATCATTTGACTGAAATATCTGTTTCTTGTTCATTTGTTTTTTGCTAGTGGTTAATATTTCTCATCAGTTTATTACATGCGACACGCAGATGTTGTAGGTCGTTCGATTTTTTCGTTTTCCTAAAGGAATTTGAGAAGTCAATAGTTAATAAAAATTGAAAAAAATAAAAAATAAAATAAGGATCATTAGAAACTATCTAGTGCTAGAGTTTGTCATGTTAGATGTTATAAATTTATGTATTGTAGGTAGGGTTGAGCAATTAAATTGTGCATTGATATTATTTTCATCATCTAATAGCTTTTAGACATCATTTTCTTACGTATTAAATGTTTTGCAAATACATTGTGTGCAAGTGTTAGCTTTCTTGAATCCATTTGTTTTATTTTGATGTATAAAAGTTCTTTCAAAGTTGCCACTTTCTTTTAGTCCACTATGCATTAATTAACCTTCTATACACCTATCACTATTGATAGGGATATTATCTAAGGTTATTTATTTATAATTTATACCATCAAAGAATATCTTCTGGTGTTTGAGATATTTCAGCTTTCTTCTGATACCATGACTATAATATATAAATTAGTGGGACAATCCCGTAAGGAATGGTCTAGTGGTTGTAATAAGTGAGTTTATGTCAATTGATCAAAGTTCGAACCCTAGAGTCAAGGGTTGTTAGACTGAGCTTGTCATATATGGTTAGCTTAGTGTGGTTTACGGCTCTCGTATGATTTGTCAACTATTATACGAGAGTATGAATTTACCCAGATTGCAACTATACAGTTGGTTGTATGTTGCTTGATTATAAAAACAAAAAAATCAGTGGGACAAATTGCAAATAGTTGGCCACGTTGTATCCTCAGTGTTGGATTAGATATAAGATATTGTGATTTTAATTCAATTGTTAGAATAACAAAAGCACATAATTTGGTAGTGCATGGAAAGTGCCTATTTATTTAATAGATAATGTTAAGTGGGCATTAGATTCTTGAGTAAGTGTTATTTGACCGTCATTAGTTCTAATCATGCTATGTATGTGCTCCACAACGTTGCAATTCAGTTTACATTCTGATGATTTAAACAAAATAATTTTTATATAGAGTGGATTTGAAATTAAGTAAAATTATTAAAAAAAATGGTTCAAATGAGAGAGTGATTTGAAATCCAATTTAAAATCATTTCATCCAATTGAGTTTGATGCATGTATTGTTATGTATTTATTATCCTTAAAGTATATAATTAAGCAACAAAGTAACAATGATTAGAATGTAAAAATGATTACTCTAATCAAGTTAGGACAAAAAGAAGAGAAAAAAGAAAGTTATAACTTATACTAAGGTACCTATTGCCTTTAATAATGATAATCATCAATCCCTTTCTAAGTATAACCTAGTTGAGGAACCAACCTAAAGCAAATGATCATTGCTTAAAAGTTGAATTTTCTTTTCAATTTCCAGGTAATAATATCCTCTATATTTTATTTTTATTTGCAATTTCAAAAAGAAAAATAAATAAATAAATATAATAATATACATAAACCGTATTTTTCACGCATTCGAATCTCCATCGTGAACTTCTTTAGATTGTGAGAATTAATATGAAACAAATTTCTTTTACGACAACAGTTAATTTGAAATGGATTGAGTAATCCCGAATATGTAGGTTTACACCGTGGATGGATTTATGAATGTCTATATAATCTCCATCAAACTTGTCGGGTTAGTGAGTGAGGGTCCTGATGGCGAATTGATTTCGCTTTTTTTTTTTTCTTTTTCGGGATGTTTATATAATAGAATTTGAATATCAAATAAATTAAATAATAAAAAGTGATATAACAAGGGTAGCTCAAACCGTGTGTAGATCATCATCCGACCGTTGAGAGTGGGACCAAAAACATGTACCAATTTAAAATTTATTGCAGACCATAGATTTCATCTGAACTTTGTTGGCTGAAAAATTAAATGAGGTTGTCTCACTCTCACAATGAAAAACAAGAGAAAAGCTTTAAAGATAGTTTGGTTCAGCATTTTGTTTTTGTTTTTAAGCTAAAATCAGCTTAATTATGCTGTATGCACTAATTAAGACCATTACCCATTACTGTTTAGTTCTTTCTATTTTTTTTGGCAAATTACGGCCACCCATGAGGGGTGATCAAATTACCAAAATCTTCTTTTTGTTTGGGTAATTACAATCATCCATCGTTTTAAATATTTTTACAGAAAATTTGTGTCATTCGGTTATAAATCGTATATTCAGTTCGGTAAACGGTATGAAATGTTGGCGCACCAAAATTTTGGTTCGATTTTACCGATTTAACATTCCTAAATTTACTTCTGGAGGGGTATTTTCGTAAGATAATACATAATTGAGGAGGGTGACTGTAATTATCTAAACATGCAGGGATTTTTCATAATTTAACCATAACCCAGAAGTGACCATAATTTAGGTATTTTTTATTTTCTCAAAGTAATTCTAACTTTTGCTTTTAAATAAACTTTTGGAAACGCGGCCTAATTTGTTCACTATGAAGAGGTTAAAATATGATTTGGTAAAGGAGATAATAATCAGAAAGCAGGGTTTAACATCGGGATTCACGTAACTAAAAACACCGGATTTTGAGAATATTTTTTTAATTTTTAAAATATATTAAAACGAGAAAAAGTAAAAGCAAAATATATTAATTAGCCAACTGGAGAAACTCTCTTTTCTTCTATACTCTGTTAAATTACACTCAATTCACTACAGATTCTCTCTCTCTCACACACACACACACACACTCGCCGGATAACTCATTTTCCGGCAGATTTTCCGTTCTGTTCATTTCTCTATTCTCTCGGCCGCTAAAGCTTACTCCGACCGATTATTATACACGACCGTGTGTATGAACACTCTGTTGTGCTTAATTTCATTTTCTGGTAACCCAGCAAATCCAGATTTGTGTGGTTCCATTTCGATTTCAATTTGCATGTTCGGTTTCTCAATTCCACCACCATTCACACAGTAAAACACGCACACACACACACACACACGCACACACAGTGGTTGATTTTCAATTTTGGATTGAAGATGTCAGTGTACGATGCGGCGTTTGTGGACACCGAGCTGTCGAAGAAGACCTCGATCTTCGGTCTCCATCTATGGGTGGTGATCGGTATAGTCCTCGGAGTCGTGATTGTGCTCATCCTCTTCTTCTTATCTCTCTGCGTCACCGCCTCCCGCCGCCGCAGCAGCAGCGGCAAGGGCAAGGGCAAACGCCGCCGTCAATCGTCGCTTTCCGGCGGTGCCGAGATTACCCCCGCCGTCTCCAAGGAAATCCAGGAGATCGTCCACGACAACACCTCCGCCGCCGCTCACCGCCCCATTGCACCGCAGGTTAGTACTACAACAAGATCTATTTGTCCTTTCCAACTGAGCTAATTTGTACCAAATTACTGTATTTAAAACCTCATTATGGTATAATTCCTAATTATCAGTCGATTATTTCACTATCTGACTGATCAATTTAAAATTCAACTGCAATTCGTTTGTTTTCAATTCAATTGAAATATTATGAAAAATGCAGGGTGTTAATTGTTCCTTCATATTTCTATTATTTGGATTGGTTACAACTTAATAAAATTGCTTAGAAAAAAATTACCATCTCCCCTTTTTTAGGGAGTACCTGAGATACAGATAGATATGGGCAAAGTGGAGCACAGAGTGGTGTTTTCCGATAGAGGAGCATCGAGCGGTGAGAGCAGAGCAACCAGTGGTGCTGACACTGCTTCGTTTGGAGGCAGTGGATCATTGCCTGAGGTGTCACATTTGGGATGGGGAAGATGGTATACATTGAGAGAGCTCGAAGCAGCCTCTAATGGATTGTCGGACGAGAATGTGATCGGTGAAGGTGGATATGGTATTGTGTATTACGGCGAGTTGGCTGATAATACCCGAATTGCCATCAAGAATTTGTTGAATAATAGGTAAGGGAAAATTCCTCTGTATTCGCTTTCGGATTTTTGAAAAAGATTTAAGGCTCATTTTGGATAAAGGAAAATGGTAAAACACCCAATTGTGGGAGTAGTTAAAGAAAATGATTTTCATGATTTTCCACATAATCAATTTCATCACCATTTCCCTTAGTAACCAAATATACTAGAGAAGTATAGATCATTTTTGAATTCTTTGTTTTTATTTTCTTTTGCATTTTTCATTTCCCTAATTTTAAAATCATCAACCAAACAGGGCCTAATTTTTCCAAAAGGTTTTATGTCGATGTTTTGTTATTTTTCAAGTAGTGTTGTATTTCCAGCCCCTTGAGATTTGTGTTTTTTTTTGTTTAATAATTATTTTGTCACCGCGAATACAAAATGACTCCCCCATTGTTTACGAGCATGTTTCTCGTACTGTTGTATTCCTAGTTTTCTATGGTTAAACGATGGAAAGATTTCTAAGCTCAACTGTGTAAGTGTATGTATCTATTCATAGCTAAGCGAATGCTTGATACTGATTATGCTTAATCATGATTAATTACCAGGGGTCAAGCTGAAAAAGAGTTCAAGGTGGAGGTGGAAGCAATTGGACGTGTTCGACACAAGAATCTTGTTAGGTTACTCGGATACTGCGTCGAAGGAGCTTACAGGTAGTGGTAACGATTTCATTTTTCGCTACATGGCTGTCAAAATACTTATATGCTTCTAAAGTTTCTTAATTGTATTTTTTTCATTCTCGTAATACATAGGATGCTCGTCTATGAATATGTGGACAACGGAAATTTGGACCAGTGGCTTCACGGAGATGTAGGAGAAGTCAGCCCTTTGACATGGGAGATTCGTATGAATATTATTATAGGAACTGCCAAGGGGTAATGGTGGTGACTGGTGACTCAAAAATTACTTCAATATTTCTCTACATAAATAATATTTTTTATAATATTCACTTCTTTTTAACTCTTCTTTGTTGCAGTTTGGCTTATCTACACGAGGGCCTAGAACCAAAGGTTGTTCACCGTGACATCAAGACCAGCAACATATTGCTCGATCGTCAGTGGCATCCTAAGTTGTCTGATTTTGGACTTGCTAAGCTTTTAAATTCGGATAATTCTTATGTCACCACTCGAGTGATGGGGACATTTGGGTTAGTTATTTTTTTTTTCCTCTTCCTAAAACATAATTCTTTTTTTATTAAAATATAATTCTTTCGTTCTTCGGCTAGATACGTTGCACCGGAATATGCTTGCACGGGTATGCTGAATGAGAAGAGCGATATTTATAGCTTTGGAATATTGATTATGGAGATTATTACAGGAAGATCTCCTGTCGATTACAGTCGGCCAAAGGGAGAGGTAAGTCTTAACTTTTAATCAATGATATTGCAATTGTTGTTGATCCCGAAATATTCAAAATATAAAGATTTTTTGCAGGTTAATTTAGTTGATTGGCTAAAGACGATGGTCGGAAATAGAAAATCGGAGGAAGTAATTGATCCTAAAATAACGGAAAAGCCCGCTTCAAAAGCACTAAAACGTCTTATCTTAGTAGCCCTTCGATGTGTTGATCCCGATGCCCAAAAGAGGCCCAAAATGGGGCATGTGATCCACATGCTCGAATCAGAGGACTTGCTATCTCGCGATGTATGCTCCCACAAATTGTTTTTCTTCTAAAATTCAAAAAATTAATCAATACATTTCTTTAATTATTAATTTCCCGTTACTAATTAAAAGGGTGCTCAAATTTTCAGGAACGAAGAGTGGGTCGAGAATCTTCGAGTTCACATACAGAGATGGCTAATAAACAAAGCAGTGAAGGTATATCTGATCTTTCTAATGGAGTGGATAGAAATAGGAACAACAATATGCCAACAACTAGATTGAGATAGTATTATCATTATTTGAATTTTTTTTAATAAATGATTCTTTTAATATGCTTTATTAATTATTTAATTATACCATTTCATTATCAACTTTTAGTTATATTTTATTTATTTATCACCATTGTTTTTTGTTTAGCAGCTGCCTTAAAGCATTATAATTCGTAAAGCGAGTCGTCTTTCTTTGCCTCCATACTATATTAGAAATTGCAGCGAAATACACGTTTCTTTGAATTTCAAGAAAGAATCGACGTCACACAATACACACGTTTATCGTACTCTAAAATCGTAGTTTTTCATTCTTGTCCAACTCTAGTTGGGCTGTTTGCAATATCTAAATTGGGATAAATTAATTAGGTAGCATCATATTCTGTTAAGAAATTTTGCATCACAAAACATGTTGTGACACAATGTTTTTTTTCTTTCTTTTTTTGTTTAATTAGCTAATTTGGTTAAGAAAGTATAATGTTTATTTGCATGTATCTAGTAATGTTGCATTCACATGTAATGTTTGTATTATGTTGGGGGCATGGTAGTAATTTCACAATCACTGCCAGGGAAATATTATTTTTTCGTATAGAGCACAACAAAATTAAATTCATAATTGGCGTGGTGGGAATGAAAATGAGCTGGCAAATTGATGTTTTTAGGCAAAGGTCCTATTTGCTTAATAGCTGGTGATGTATGTGTGTAAAATCAGCATTGTCTGAGATAGGGATGTAAATGAATCGAGCCGGAGAATGTAAATGAATCTAGTTTCATGTGTTACTATTCAAACGAGTCGAAATTTGAGTTTGATTATTATATTGGTCAAATTGAGTTTGAAAGAGTCGAAAACAAATCGAATCAAACTCGAGTATTTTTTTTTTATGCTTGTTAGAAAAACATATTTAAATTTCATCATTATGCTTAACTAACAACCTCAAATACTGCTGATCTTGTGATTGAGTGGTACATTGTTTTCATTTTTCTAGTGGAAGAAAATCTCCATTATCCATTATATTATATTTCTAGTGGTCGGTCTTTGGTTCAACCTCAATTCTAATAAGAAAATGTTATCTTAAATTTAAAAATAAAGGGTATATTACAACCTCCCTCCTAAGATATGGTTAAATTACGAAAAATCCTCTCTTGTTTAGATAATTGTATTTACCCCTCAAATTTGAATCTTCTTACACCTCCACACGTATAGTGTCAAATTCAACATAATCATCTAGATTTCGTGGAATGTGCTCTAGTTTGTACTCGTTTTGTGTAAAAATACAGTTTCTGATGCACCACAATTTGATATATACAAGCCAAAAAACACATATTATGATCATATTGTTTCAAAATGTGGAGCTCGAATGAGATAAAACGGGTACAAAAATGATAATATTTCATATAATCAAGAAGATTCCATCAAATTTTAAACCGCAAGTATGGACGTGTAAAAAAATTTATAATTAAGGAGGTTATTGTAATTACCAAAACATGAGGGAGATTTTCTTAATTTTACCACACCTCAGGAATGGTTGTAATTTACCAAAAAATAAATAAAAGAAAATAAAAGTCTAAAGGCTCCCTTTTTTTTTTCTTCCTAAGGGCATCCCCAATGGAGGCTCTATACTCCATTGGGCTCTAAATTATAGAACTTCTACAAAAAAATGCAACACCAACAGGAGTTCTAGTGGGTATGCAAATTTGGAGACTTTCACCAAATTCCTAAATGTTTTCCTAAATATGTGATTTCATTTGGAGACTCTCTATTTGCTAGGTCCCACGACTTTTTATTTCTTTTTCGTTTTTCCTTCTTAGTTTTTAAGGGGTGCTTATTTTATATTTATATAATTCGAAAAAAGATGTATTTATTATTTTCATTATATTTGAACATATATTTGTGTTAATAATTTGTCATTTCATTTGTTAGAATTATTTTTCTATAGAAATGTAGATAAAATAATTAATGGCAGGGATCAATTGTTGTATATATCTTTTTTCATTATATTTGGACATATATCATATCTTTTCAGATTTTTTTATTTATTTGATCAAAGTGTGTATTAAAAGTAATTATGATTGATGGAATATAAATTAATTATCTAAAACCTCACATATGAATAATATTTAGACCTTAATCACATTATTATATAAAAAAATCGTAAAATAAATTTAGAGACTCAAAACTATAGAGCCCTTCACTGTGGAACTTTTTTTTTTAGAGACTCGAAAATTTTACCGGGTCTTCATATGGGTCTCCAAAACAAAATTTGGAGACCCGATTTGCTTACTCCATTGGAGATGCCCTAAGAAAAAATTAAAAAGTTGAAAGCCATTATAAAAAGTCCACTATTGCCTTTTCTTTCTTTTATTGACAAAAGAATAGACTACTCGACTAATCTGTATAAATTTTGCACTCTGTACAATAATTCACAAATTCCACATGATATGTAAAATCTAATATGATAATAGAGTTTGTATTCAAATAAAAAGAAATTGCACTATCTTACTCCACCATACTGGTAAAGTCATCATTTGCAAGCATGCTCGAACTGACTTTTATTAACTAAAAATATTGGTTAGGTTAATCAAAACCTGCAACTCATCCCATCAAGATTTTAATTTGTAAATTGCATGCTAATATCAATAAAATATGCGGGCTTGGGCTTAAGCAAAACATTTACAAACTTAAAATTTCAATTTTTGAAAAATTTTCATCTTTTGTATATACTTTATTTAAAAAAAAAATATCAAGTCTACTATAAGGTCTAATTTAAAAATATAATATAGTAATAATTTATCTCAATACGTCTTTGACGTTATTTGGTTAGTCAAATTAACCATGATTAATTTTATTTAGTGAATAGTTATCTTACACGTATTGTAGTTGGATTTTCTTTGAGCAAGTTGATCGAATCTATTACATAATATCACCATAGGTCCGTTTTGCCGACTTGATCACCTGCTCGCACCCCTACCGTCTTAAAATACACCCCCAAAACCTCACATCCACACACTTCCCGCCACGTGTCCCACCCCACTAACATTAATTTAATCTCATAAATTCCCACAGCTTTCCTCATTCTCCAATAACACCCCCAAAAAAACCACTACAACACTAGAACAATTTCCTCGAATTTTCGCCACTTCTATACGCGTCTCTGAGTACTGTTTCAGGTACGGCTGTTTCTCTCTCTATATATATTTATAATATACATACACGTTTCTGTGTATCTACATACTTTTCTTCGCCCTAATATATTATACTTTTAGGTGTTAGAATTTAGTTGTTTTGCTTTGAATTTTCCAGTCCAATTTTGAAGATCTACGGAAATTTTTGCCCGTTTGCCGTTTAATCGGTGAAGATCTGATTTTTTTTTCGGTGAGTTATCTGACGGATTAAAAAAATTTCTCCGTTTTTTTTAACGGTAACTTTTTTGCTTGATTGACATAGATGATTCTGTAATTTTTCTTTGAGCATAATATGATTAGAGATGGAAACTAGCTTAGATTTTGAATTTCGGATTTTAATTGTGATAATTAGGAGCTAATTTGTGCGTTGACCGTTTTGATCTGTGTAGATGTAAGTAGATCTGATAATTGGTTTAAGATCTGTGTATCATCTTTGAGTTTCTCAATCCAACCGACATAAATTTTATGATTTTTTTATTTTATTTTATTATTATTATAGATCTGAGTAGATTTTTTGTAATTATGCTAAATTTTATTGATTACTTTCTTATGGGTTTCTGGATTAAAATATTTTAATTGATGCTTGTGTGCTAGAATTTGGGTATTATTTACGTATAATGGGGAATTATATATAATAAAAATCATGTTAATTGGTGATTTTATGGTCCTTAAATTGAGAATTATAGGAGTTGTCTGATCTGTTTTTATGCTTTCAATTGTTAGTTTGTCTAGTTCTTTGTTATTTTTTTTCTTCTTAAAAGGTAGTTTTTTTGGTTAACTTATTGATCGCCTCCGACTTACAGTTATTTAGAGGGGCACAAATTCTCATGAGATACACTTTTAGGATATTCCAAAGTGCATCAGAACAAAATTGTGAAAATAACCTATGAATTTGTGCTCTTACATCTGTACCGGTTTTAATTTTTTTAAATTGAATTTTTTTTGTACTAAAATTGCTTGATAGCATTATTTATACGAAGTCCAAACATACTTATGGAGCGGCTTCGCTAGCTATCGTTATCTAATGTCCTATACGTTTTTTCTTGCGGCAGTTTTAAGTGTATAAAATGAGCCGTTCACAGGATCCACACAAGACTTTTCTCCCCTTCGGAAACCCCTTCCGCATGATGAAGCCAAAGGGATCGAACCTATCACCAAAGCTGCTCGATTTATTGAATACTTTTGAAGAAACATTGTCCGCAAGGCTTAATAAGCTTAAGCCAGCAAACAAGAAAGATGTCCTAAGCTTCTCTTGGGTGAAAACCGCAATAGAAGCACTGTGTGGAATTCACGCAGACATAAAAGTTCTCATTACAGCCCTCGAACTCCCTGTCTGTGACTGGGATGACAAGTGGATCGATGTATACTTGGACAACAGTGTTAAGTTGCTCGATATCTGCATCGCCTTCACCTCCGAAATTTCCCGCCTCAAACAAGGCTGCCTTTTCCTTCAATGCGCCTTGCATAGCTTAACCGGTGCTTCCTCAAATAAGTTTGTGAGCGCCCGTTCCTCATTGGATGGATGGAGGAAACACGTTGGTTCGAAAAACCCTAAACTCGAAAACTGCTTCTCTGTAATGGAAAGCCTTGCTCGAACGCTCGACCTTCCGAAAATCAAGAACTCCTCAAAGGGGAAAGTTCTGATGCGAGCTATGTATGGAGTTAAAGCGGTGACTCTTTTTGTTTGCAGTGCGTTTGCAGCTGCACTCTCTGGCTCGGCAAATAGTCTTTCAGACGTACAAGTCTCCGAAACATACTTGTGGGGTGAGACTTTTGCCGATCTCCAAACTTTTGTAAATACCGAAATTAGAAATTCGAAAAACGGGAGTTTCGCGGTTCTGAAGGAGATCGAAGATGTTGTGACAGGTGTCGAGAAGTTGTACCCTGTTGTGCGAGACGGTGTAGGGGTGGGACCCGTTGGAGATGAAGAGTTGAAGAAGTGCACACTGGATCTGGAAAAATCGACCGAGAAATTTGCCGAGGGTTTGAATTTGCTCGGAAAGGAGGTGGATGGTTTCTTTCAAGTAGTTTTAACGGGGAGAGATGCTTTGCTTTGTAATCTTAGGGTTGGTGGTGATGTGTTCGATCAAATGCGAACTAATCATCGTTTAGATGGGCAGGCGGTTAGGTGAATATGTATACGTATACGTATATACGCAATATGAATGGTAAGGGATGTACTGCTTTGATATGGTTGAATGTATATTGAATGTTGTTGAGATAGTTTTATTAGAGCTTGTGAGTTGTGGGATTTATGTGTAATGGAATTAATATAAATGTTTGAACTTGTGCTTAATTATATTTTTATATAAAAATTATGGCTTGTATTACAGTGGCTGCAAAATTGTTTTTGCTAAGCTGGAAGGCAGCTGGCTTTGTCTGAATATTCGTTTCAACAAGAGGAAAAAGAAAATCATGTCGGGCCAGAGAATGAGGGCCCCGGGCCGTGGAATTTTGTCTATTGACCTAATAAATAAGACCCTTTTTCTTTCCCCAATTTTTAATTTTTAATATAATAAATAAAATGTATTACTAAATAAAGTTTAATAACAATAATATAATAAAAATATTTGAAAACTAAGATAACTGAATTTCAATCAATTTTTTATTTTATTAATTTATATACAATAACATTAATAATAATTTAAAAAATGAGTTTGAGCTTGAGCTCGAGCTCAATAAACAAAAGTTTGATGAAATAAGCTCTAGATGGAGCTCTTCAATCTGGTCAAATTCGACTCAGCTCGAATCATTTATACCCCTACCCATACACATAAGTATATACGATTTTGAGTTGTATTAATTAGCTCCAACTACTATGAAGGGTAGGAACAACTAGGAATAAAAAAATGAAAATGAAAATTAAAATAAAATAATAAAATAATGAAAAATAGCAAAAACATATGGACGCACAGTCAACCAGTACTCAATGTATATGGTTGTTGAAGATAAAAACCCGATCACGGTAATCTCAACTCATTCCAGTTCAAAAGTTGACAACCAAATTTCACCTTTCTCTCTCTGGAAACCTCTCACATTTTGCTGTCACAAGCACCCACGCACACGAGCGAATCCAAACAATTTTGATTACAAACCCTAATATTCGAATTTTACTCTCTTCTGAGGAGGATTTGGATATGGAGTCGAGCAGTGGTCCAGGCGATCACGGCGGGAATAGTTTCAGAGGGGTGCCGACTCACGGCGGAAGATATGTGCAGTACAATATGTTCGGGAATCTGTTTGAGGTTTCGAAGAAATATATTCCTCTCAGGCCTGTTGGCCGTGGTGCTTACGGCATTGTTTGGTAATTATTAATTATTTTTTCTCTCGAAGCTCTTTTGCTGTTGTTGTTGTTGTTCTTCATTTTTTCATAGTTGTGATTTTAGATGACTTCGTGTTGACTTGCTTGTAGTTGACTTGGGTATGTTGATGGTTTGAAGGTGAGGGTTTTTGTTGGTTATGTTTAGAATTTTTTTTTTTTTTAATGTCAGATCTGTATTTAGATTGAAGTTAGCAATCTTTGATGATTCGGGCAGAGTAGTGCAATTGGGATTGAAGTTCATTACCTTTTATGATGTTTTTGGTTGTTCCTCGTGTTTTTGTTGAATAACCATATGATGTGTATAGATTTAAAGTGAAATGGATTTTGTTCGACAAATTTTGTGAATTTCGTTTCCGGGGAATTAATAAGCCGTTTTTTTCTGACTTTAGTTTTGGTAATATATTGGTGAATTCTAGCTCCAGATCTATATAATCTATGTAGAAGTAAGTGCTTGATTCCAAACGAGGTGCAGAGAGCAAATCTTTGCTTTATATAAATCGTAGGCGTTTCGCTGTTTTTTTCCTTTTCATTTATATACTCCAGCATTGCGCTAAGTGTACGATGGAACTTTGTGGCGTCATAAAGATATATAATTAACTTACAAAATTTCTCTCTCTCAAAACAATAATGACTAATGTACGGCAGTTTTTTCCAAAAAAAGAAAAGAAAAAAAGAGGAAACGTGTTACGGAAGTGAATTCCGATGCTATACTGGATTGATAGATTTTGATTTATGATAGTTGAACCAGCCACAGTTCTTTCTGCTGTGTCTAAAATTAATTTGGCAGATTGTGTAGCTTCGTGTTGAATATTTTATATTTTATTTTCAGTGCTGCTGTGAACTCTGAAACACGTGAAGAAGTTGCTATCAAGAAAATCGGCAATGCATTTGATAACAAAATTGACGCAAAGAGGACACTAAGGGAAGTCAAACTTTTGCTTCACTTGAGTCATGATAACGTAAGCCTTTCAGGACCTATATATGCAAAATTTCGTTCTTAGTCTTCATTCTAACGCTTTATCAGCATTCAGTTTTTCATCTTTAATTACCGTATTTAATTAGAATCTTGAAGATTCTAATTTCTTAAAGGGTTTACTGCTGACAGTCTTTTCTTGGATTACATTCTGTCTTCGTTCGATTTTTCTGTTTAGCTCTGACTTCTTTACTTAATCTGGGACCATAATTCTTCGTTTTTTGTACCATAATATGTATTCTTCTGTCTTTTGCTTACCTCAACAGGTGATTGCAATTAAAGACATAATACGGCCCCCGCAGAAAGAGAACTTCAACGATGTCTACATTGTTTCCGAACTAATGGACACGGATCTTCATCATATTATCCGCTCCAACCAACCATTGGCTGACGACCATTCTCGGGTTTGCCCTCATTTTCTTACATCTTAAAGAATATTTTTTTAATCATTTATTCTGTGCTATATTGATTAACAAAATCTAATACGTTAAACACAGTGAGCAAATTTTCAGCTGCACGAATTTGACTTCAATGTACTGCCTTAGTCTAATTTGATTCTCATTCAATTTTTTTTGCAGTACTTTCTTTACCAAATTCTGCGAGGACTGAAATACGTTCATTCTGCAAATGTATTGCACCGTGATCTAAAACCGAGCAATTTGCTCCTCAATGCTAATTGTGATTTAAAAATTGGAGATTTTGGGCTTGCTAGGACAACATCGGAAACTGATTTCATGACCGAGTACGTTGTTACTCGTTGGTATCGAGCCCCAGAATTGCTCCTAAATTGTTCTGAATACACTGCCGCAATTGATATATGGTCCGTTGGTTGCATACTCGGTGAAATCATGACAAGACAACCTCTATTTCCTGGCAAAGATTACGTTCATCAGTTAAGGCTTATTACTGAGGTATATGATTTTTTTTTCGTAAATAAAGTAGTCAGAATAAATATATATCATTCTTTTCTAACTGTCTGATTGCATTTTCTTGATATGATATTGATTCCTGTCATTAGCAACAAGATTTGTATTACTTGCGTACCATGTTTTAGAACAACTTTGGAATATTTGCATGGTTTTTGGTTATTATGAATACGTGAGGATATTTTTTGTAATTATGAATACTGGAAGGGTTTTTGGTAATTTACACTATATTTTATACATCCGAGGAAACATGACGTGAACTTTGCCTGCTCATGGATCTTATGCTCAACTCTACAAATTCTTGCACTTGCATTTGCATTTGCATTTGTGCAATTACAAATATTCTTGCATATATTCTTTAATTAAGTGTTTTTTTTTTAAAATACTGAACATGTTGTGTTTCTTATTTTTTGAAGCTTATAGGATCACCAGACGATGCTAGTCTCGGGTTTCTAAGGAGTGATAATGCACGAAGATATGTTAGGCAGCTCCCTCAATATCCGAAGCAGCAATTTTCTGCTCGATTTCCCAACATTGCTCCTGGAGCTATCGATTTATTAGAGAAAATGCTTGTATTTGACCCAACCAAACGTATTACAGGTATCCAAATATTAAAAATGATGCCGCAAAAGATCAATCATAGAAATATAATCATTATATATCCAACGAGTGATATTTTTCGTCGCTTTATTTCATTTTTCCAGTGAAATAATCAAGTAAAAAAGAAAGACTATATTACATATACTTTCTCTTGTATTTATTTTGTAGATTATTCAAATTCTCGACATTTAATTGATCTTTAATTTCTTGACCATTTTTTGCAGTTCACGAGGCTCTGTGCCATCCATACTTGGCACCACTTCACGATATTAACGAGGAGCCAGTTTGCCCTAGGCCTTTTTCTTTCGATTTTGAGCAGCCATCTTTTACTGAAGAAAATATCAAGGAACTCATTTGGAGGGAATCCGTAAATTTCAATCCGGATCCAACTAATTGACGGATTTTTCTGTCCAAAAGGTAAATTAATAATAATTGTAATGGTGATGATGCATATTGGAATATCGAACGGTTCTAGCATTTTATTTTGGTTGTGAGCTCAAATAACATAATATACCGAGACCTTCGTTTCTTTAATCCTATGTTGTATGTTTTGTATGTCAAATACACACACATTACTAGTTTCGTTTGATAGATTTCATTCGATGGCTTGAGTCGAATTGAATCCTTCCTATTTATAGATTAGTTCTTCAATCAGGCCTTCGTTCGGGATTGAATTGGATAGGATTACACTGTCCATGATAATGTAATATGTGATTATCTTATGTTTAAGGTTTGATTATGCAAAACATTTAGTCCTTGTTTGGTTAGGGAAATTAGCTATGACTAACTAAATAATTGGACTTTGTTTGATGTTTGGTATCTCCGATAACTTATCAGATAGACCTGCAAATATTATGTTATTATGGTTTATCTTCCTTTTTTTGTTGGACGTCTTGGGGTCGGATAAACTAATTAGGTTTTCATTATATTATTTAATTTTATCCAGGCAACCAAACGAGACCTTAATACATATTGATTATCTTATCTATCAAGTCCTGTCTTTGTGTCCAAAGTAGGCTTGAAAGGGTAGCAAATATAGTCCCACATCGAAGTCAAACAGGAAAAACTCTGAATTCATAATAAAAGTAGTAATAAAATCCTAAGCAAAATATTAAAACAAGTTCATTTCAAAAGAACATTTCTGCAACTCCACACTATCAATTGCCAAACTGTCCGAAGGAAAATCACACATCCCAAATTTCTCATCCACTTGAGTAGGCGGCAGCAGCGCACACGGCGGCGGCACCACCGCTCCGGTGACCCCCTCCACATCCGAACAAGTCCACTGGTACTTCTTCGGCTTCTTCGACAGCCCTATAGTCGCATTATAGATACAAATTCCGGTGAAGGGGTCGCCGGAGATTCCCTCCAATCTGGCGGCCATGGTCACATTCTCCGCCACAATATCCCGGTAATTAATCCCCTTTATCTCCGGCAAGGCGTTCGGGTCGAAGTGGGTATCCGCGTGGGACCCATAATTTCCGGTTATCCAAAAAACCCACTTCATTGTGTGTAGTTTCATGTTTTTTACGAAAATGTCCTTCACGTAGCCCCCTCTGCCGACACCTGTCTTGATTCTGACGGCAGATTCTGTCTGGATGGCGGTGATGTCATCGGCTCTGACGTCTTGGATGCCGCCCGACATCTCGCTGCCCAATGCTATGGCGGCACTGTAGGGCGAAATGCACGTCAGCCGTCGGATTATGAGATGCTTAGTTGGCATACCGTAGTTAATACCGTATTCGTCCCAACCGCTTTTTACTGCTATGCAATCGTCGCCGGAAACTATGTACGTGTCTTCGATTCTCGTGTTTGTGCAAGAATCTGTCTCATTTATAAAGAATGTAAATGAAGTTAAAATCTTTTTCTATTTTTGTTTAATTTATTATTTTATTGAATGTTTGAAGAAGAAAAACCTGGATTGATGCCATCTGTGTTTGGGGATGTGATTGGAGCTAGGATTGTAATCCCTTGTATGATTATGTTGCTGCGAAATATGAAAATTTCATCACTATTACTAAATCAAAATGGAGCATGTGAAAATTGAGAATAGCGGTGGAAGTCGACTAGATCGGATTGACATTAGGATTTTCGAAATTGAAAAACTAATTCCAATTCCGTTATAAAAAAACTGGAAATTCAGAAATTGGAATGAAAAAAATTGTTTCGAATTCCGAGTTTAAGTTATTTTAGAAAATATTTCGTGACTTGAAATCAGATCGCGAAATCAGAATCTAATATGTATTTCAATTCTGTAAAAAAAAAAACGAAAATCGGGACATTCGGAATTCAGTAAAAAAAATGTTGTTCCAAAATCGAAAATATTCGAATCAGAATCGGCGGAATTCGGCGGAATTCGCAAACTCAACTCCAAATTTCCACCCCTAACCGAGACTAATAAACACACACACACACACACACACACACAAAGAAACACAGAAAAATACCTGGTGTAAACAGGGTGGATATTCCAGGAAGGAGAATTGAGAAATGTAAGATTAGAAATCTGGATATTATCAGAGTGCATGATTTCAAGAAGATAAGGCCTTGTGTATTTTAGCTTCTTCTTTTTAAACTGCTGCCACCATACTAAACCCTGTCCATCTACTGTTCCATTCTCACCTGCAAATTACTAATATTAATAATCATTTTAATTACACTAATTAACAATAATATCATCACTAATTAATTACCTGTGATGACGACATCAGTAAGATTGGTACCAAAAATAAGACTGATGTATCTTCCACCAGCTGCATCTCTTCCATGCCCATATGATGGTAATGGATCTATTACTGCCCACGTGTTTATTTCCTGTTTTTTATTTAATCAATTAATTATCCTCCCAGGTTATTATGTCTTTGGATTTATAAAAGGGTAAATCACCCTGAGGTAATGATCAAATTACAAAAAAAATCATTTATGTTTGGGTAATTACAATTGTTGGCACCAAATTTCCGTTAGTGAAGATTGAAGAAATCCGCCATATGTGGAAATTAAAGATTGGCAAAGATTTGTTTTCCATGTTTATTTTGGAATTAATTAGAGTCCTATTTTTGTAATATTGTTATTAGGACTTAGATTTATTTCCATGTATTGTATTCTAGTTAGGTATCTTTTGTATTTATCTAGAATAGAAGTAGAAATCGACTAGGATTCTATTACCTAGTTAATCGATTTCTTAGGGCTCAAGTTAGGTTAAGGGTGGTGGATTTCGTGCCTATATAAGGCCCTCAACCTCATATGAGTCCGACGGAGCTTTACAAAGAAAAATCCCAGCATAAAGGCTTTGAAGGGTGCAGCCCGTGCTGCAACCCTGTCTGCACGGCAGGTGTGGCAACAGAACAGGTTTCTTCTACCAGGCCATAAAGAAGATCGGCGTTTCGGGAGAAGTGCTTAAAAGATCTCGGGAGAGGTCGATCCGCCGTTTGAAGGAAGTTCAACATTGGAGGAAGTCCAAGAGTGCGGAGGAGGAATTGCTTTGATTATCAACAAGTTCGAGTCGTGTGCAAGAACGGCGTATCACATAAAGAGGGAGTCTTTAGTGTTTTATTAAGTCCTATTAATGTACACATAAATCTGAACTAGTTTTGCAAGTCCTCGTGGATGTAGGGTACGTTTGTATCCGAACCACATTAAATTCTTGTGTTTTTTATTCTGCTTTTAGTAGGTTAATTACTGTGATAACACAAGAATACTGTTGCCACTCCTAATGGCGTAACACGTAGTCTGTCTCAACAGATGAGTGGACTTTGATAGGCATTTAAAATCAACAACAATAACCCCTTAATTATGATTTTTTTACATATTCACCCTTATAGTGTTAAATTTAACAGAATTTTCTAGATTTCGTGACATGTTCTCTAGTTTGTACTTGTTTTGTGCAAAAAAAAAAAAAAACAGCTTCTGATACACCACAATCTGATATTACAAGTGAAGAGATACATTTTACGATCATCTTGTTTCAAAATATGGAGCTCGAATGGGGTAAAACATGTACAAACTAAATAACATTCCACATAATCTAAAAGATTTTACTAAATTTGACAACTCAAGGATGGACGTGTAAGAAGATTCTTAGTTGAGGGGTGATTGTAATTACCCAAGCATGAGGGTTTTTATCGTAATTTAACCTTAGTTCATGGGTTACCCTTTATAAAATTATGTAAACCTTTTGATCCCGGACAAAAATCCAATCTGCACTCAATAAATGACATTCTTACCCTCACTAAAATAATCTCTCTTTTTTTTTTTCATATACTAGTAAAGCAACTTTTACCATAAAAAAGAAAATCAAATATTTAATCAATATCACTGTGTGTGTGTTTTTTTTCTTTTGGTAAATACCTGAGAAGCAAGAATGACTGCATCTTGATGCAGATAAAGAGTGAAATGACTAGTGAGATTAAAACTTCCGGTGAGCCATTTTCCGGCGGGAACAAAGAGCTGAGCACCACCGTCGGATTGAAACTGGCTGAGATGATCAACGGCTGATCTAAAAGCCTGTGTATTTAGTGTAACTCCATCACCCACACCACCAAAATCAAGTATGGATGCACTGTGAGCTCTGCAACTAATGGCTGAGTACTCCAATGAGCCTGCAATCTTTCCCTTTCTACCCTCTGTTCCTTCCATTATTACACTCGCCACCATAACCACCACCAACACAAACACCTTCATTTGCTTCTTCATCTATCAAGGAAAACAAAATTCAGAATAATGTTTTAAAAAGAATAATATATAACCAAGAAATGCATGAGAAAAAAGAGCCACCTTTGATAATTTGATGTTTGTATTAAGAGACAACCTCATTTATAGAAGGCTATGTGGTACTATTCTCTCTCTCTCTCTCTCTCTCTCTCTCTATATATATATATATATATATATATATATATATATATATATATATATATATATGTTGTGTGTGTAATTAAATAAATAAATTTCCATGTCTAAAAATTAAAAGATATTTTATTGTACTTTATAATGAATGAGAATTTATGTAGAGATAAAAAAAGTATTTTAATTTTTTGGACATAAATATTGCTTGAATTCTTGTAAAACTTTACAAAAAGAAAGAAAACGAAATAATAATAAAATATTGAGGCGTGAAGGATGAGTACACCGATTCATTTGATACTACACCCGATGAAATACACCGGATAATTATTAATCGTTGATCTGCACACAATCATACACCCACGTACACAATCACACACCCATGTGTATGTGTTTTTAGTGGAAAGTTATTTCACCACATCAACAATTAATAATTACCCGGTGTATTTCATCGACCGAAGTGAGTGTACTGTAAGGCTTGTGAGCATAGTATTTTGGTTTATTTCGGTTGGAAAGTAGTTAGTGGGCCCCACACTAAGGGCCGCATTGGTAGTGGCGCCTCAATATTCTTCCACCGCCCGTGAGCCTCGTCTCACCGCACTACTCTCTACCCACCCACCCACCCACTTCACGGGGCTTCTATTGCCTGTGCCCCACCACACACTCTCACCTTGTACACCCTCACCAACAATCAAACACTTATCTTTACTTTTCCTTTTTTTTTTCCTTCAACGTGATAAGAATATTTATATTCTTTAAAAAGGATTATGTGTTAACTAAGTGTGTTTCAATATTTTATTGATGCACATATATACCCACACTAACAAATACAAAATAATTGAATTACTATTATTAAAATAAAAAAATATCTTCAAAATTAGTTAGGATAATATTATGCATGAAAATCACTTAAAAGTAAAGATTATGATAATATTAACCTTCAATCACTTTTATTAAGGATATATTAATTAAAAAAATACTAAATATTTTATTTTTCTTCCCTCAATAATCAATATTATCTATCTCCACGATTTCAAGAATCGATTTCCAAAGCATAGACTAAAAAGCCCACACCAGAAAATAGAAATGGGCTTAGTAGTACCGATGGCCCATAACATGAATCTATTATATATCCAATCGTACAAATCTCTAGTGAAGCAATTTACCATTTATTTTTATTTTTAGGGTTTATTAGGGATAACCCCTTGTTCATATTTTCTAATGAGGTAGATCCAATTTTTTTTCCCCTTTTTGAGAGAGACCCAATTTTGCCAACTTGACAAAATATATTATATAATTTTCCTTTAATACCCCTGTTTTATTTTTAAACGGCATTTATTTCCTTTACTACGTGATTTGAGATTTGCTGATACGTTGCCTAAAATCACGGAATAAAATTACGTGAGATCATTGGCCGTTATATCAAATCGTGTAAAATATTTTTCGAAGGTTTTCTTCAGCGTTCCAGCGGTTTTTTATCGTCTTTGAAGATTTATGCACCGTCGTTGAAATAGGATCGAGATTGAGCGTTCGTTGTTGGACGTTGTTAACCGGGTATGAATGCGTTATTCGTTTTTATTTTTCGCTCAATGTCTAGGATTGTCGATTACAGTGGTTAGAAATTTTTAAGAGTTGTGTTGATACTTGATTCTATTAAGTAGAACGTTTTTTAACACAATTATCCCGTCATATATACATCGTTATTTTTGGCGGATGATGTTTGTTTGGAAGAGGATTGACAGAGTTAGATGATGATGGTTCACGCATATCAAACCAGAGTTGTTTTATATGAACATCGTAGTTGGTTTACGCATTAATTGAAATAACTGTCCGCTGTTGTGGAGTTCATGAGTCTAATCCTGGTCGATAGTTGGTTTATTTGTGTATAACAGCGGATTTTAGGACGCTGGGTAGTACATTAAAATATATTTCGTAGTATTTTTTGGGATATCGTATGAATTTTGCATTTTAAGTTTATTTTTGATCATATTAATATAGTTTTTAGTATTCTGCATTTTTAATGTCGTATCATGATTCAAGGTTTTTATCGATGGCGAATTTTGTACGGATCTTGTTGAGATTTTGCATTTTAAGTTTATTTTTGATGATATTAATGTATTGTCATTCAAATGTATTTGCAGTCTATTTAATCATTTTTTAGTATTCTGCATTTTTAATTTTGTTTCATGATTTTAGGTTTTTTCGATGGCGAATTTCGTACGGATTTTGTTGAGGTTTGGTGGGTTGGTTGCTATAAAGAGGTGTTTACGATGTAATGGCTCGGTAACTTCGGTTAAGTTTTAAACCGTTGTAATACAGTAGTATACTATTATGAATACCGTATGATACTACCATTATCATTTTATTATACTATTATGAGATTATTAATGTACTAGAGTTTTTTAACTCGACATATTGGTTTGATTGTGTTATGATGTGTTTTATGTATTTTATCAAAACCCTAGATTGAAATTATGAGATTATTAATGTACTATTTTATTGGTTATGTTGGAATACTTTACGTTGGTATTGTTCTCAATGTTCTTGTCATTTCAGTGGTATATTGTTTGTAACACAATTCATATCACTACTATAACCGTAATATACTATCATAGCAGATCAATGTACTATATTGAAATTATTAATATACTATGTGTTTGAATAATACGGGATCCATAGTCGATTAACGAGATCCATAGTCGAATTAGATCAATAAGATAGTCTATTACATGATATAAGGAAAATTACCCTAATTGATTAGTATTTCAAACAAACATATTATTCAGTTTCCATATATATTATTATTTTTTCATATATATTATTATTTACCTTAATCGTTTTCATATAATAAGGAAAATTACCCTAATTGATTAGTATTTCAAACAAACATATTATTCAGTTTCCATATATATTATTATTTTTCCAATAGTCAATTAACTAAACTCATAGTCGAATAAGATACATGGGATAGTCTATTAAAAGATATGAGATAGTCTATTAATTTTAAAACACAAATTCGCCGCCGTCACTTCTCAAATCTAGGGTTTTGATGATTCTTCGGCCCATAGTCGATTAACGAGATCCATAGTAAAATTATACCAGTGGGATAGTCTATTAAATGATATGGGATAGTATATTAATACAGATGTAATTCGACTATGCATCTCGTTAATCAACTATGGGCCGAAGAATTATCAAAACCCTAGATTTGAGTAATCCTAGATTTGAGTAACCCTAGATTGGAGCAGTGACGGCGACGGCGACGGCGGCGGCCAACGACGATATCACTTCTGGTGGATGTCCTGCTCATCAATTGTTGCAATATCACTGATTTAGTGCTCGAATTCGGTATGCGATTATAACAGATCTGCAATTACACAAACGTGATAGTCGATTTAGCCAAAACATATCAACAAATCGATGGATGATAGCGATTCAGCGAGTGGCGACGACGTACCTACGACAGCTTGCTCGGAGTGCACGAAAATCGTCGTTTCACGGCAGTGCAGACGTCTTCCCCTTTCAATCGGCCGTACCGGGAAGTTGTTCTGGGAGGTTTTGCAGTTTATTCGATAGTGGGTTTGGGATGATAGTGATTTAACGGGAAAATAGGAAGGGATTTGATTTTATTTCAAAAGGTAAAGTAACGGGTTTTGTGGGATTTAATTGAGGGTAATTATGTAATGAGGAAAAGTTTGGGCTGTTATCAAAATGGCAAATATAAATTTGGGTCTACCCCTATTATTTGAATGTTTAAGGGGGTTATATCTAATAGACCCTTATTTTTAGAGTAAACTGCAAAAACTACCCCTGTGTAATCTCGAAATAGCAAAAACCCCCCTGTGATAAATAAACTAGCAAAAACCTCCCCCGTGAAATTATTTAAATAGCAAAAACCCCCCTATGGAACTATTTGAGGGTTGACTTGATATAAAAAGACACAAATACCCCTGGAGTCTTGCAATTAATAAATTCTTATATTTTATAAATATTTTAATTATTTTATTTAAAAAATAATCAATTTAGTTGTTTACTATTTTTTTTTTAATTTCTAAACAAACAAATTAAAAATAATAAATATACATAAAATATGTATATATATAAATACATTTTGAGGGACAATTTTGTCATTTCAAGTCTAAAAAATCAGCTAGGGGGGATTTTGCCTTTGACTAAATTTCACAGGGGGTTTTTGCTAGTTTATTTATCACAGGGGGGTTTTCGCTATTTCAAGATAACACAGGGGTAGTATTTGCAGTTTACTCTTATTTTTATCTATTAGCAGAAAACAGTACCTAATTTACCCAAAATAATTACCAAATTTGTAATTCTATAATTATTTATCTCTATTAATGTAATGTTGCTACACATTTAAGTTCAACTAGAAGCAGCATTGTAGTCCCGCATCAATTGACCCAGATTCGAATCCCCTTCCAAAGGTCTAGTTTGTCAGATATGGTTTACCTAGTGTAGTTTACGTCTCTCGTATGGTTTGCAAGCTATTATACGAGAGTAAACAACATTATGTACATATCGTTTTGTTCAAAAGAAATTTATACAGATAAACGTAGCATTTTCTCAACCTTCATATTCAAACTTTGTCATGTTTGAGAGACATATTTCTTGTCCCTAAGCAACTTTACTAGGCCTGAAAATTTGCTTAAGAAGAGCCATTTTCGGAACATTCCAATGTTCCACATGCCTGAAATATCCCATAAAACATGCAATCAAATTTCAAGAAAAATAAACGTAGATAGATAGAGAGAGAGAGAGAGAGAGAGAGAGAGAGAGAGAGAGAGAGAGAGAGAGAGAGAGAGAGAGAGAGAGAGAGAGAGAGAGAGAGAGAGAGAGAGAGAGAGTAGCTAATCAATCAATGGTGATTAACAACATATATATATATATATATATATATATATATATATATATATATATATATATATATATATACATATACATATACCTGCATACTTTTCCGGTGTTTGCATCAAAGTAATACTCTGTATAACCAGTAGCTGCAATCAATATAACAAATAATCAGATAACCTAATAAACGAAATCATACGATTATCGTCAAGTCCGTATATATGTATATATATGTGTGTGTGTATATATATATATACCCGATAGAATTGGCTTCCACGGAAACGACATAACACAGCTGAAACGCCAGTGTCCAATTCCCTTATCCTGTTCCCGATCAATAAATCAACAATGTTGATTTATAACAAATCCCACCAAATTCGATATATTTACATATAGTTCTTGAAATAGAATACGCGTTTATCGCAAACAACTTGATTAATTTAAAACTCGAAAAAGGGAATCAATCGATTTGTTATAAAAGTGCGAGCTATTGTTATTATTATTAAGGCAAAATCTCACCTCAAAATCCTCCCATTTCATAAGTTTCATATTTGACCTTTCGAGCAGATATCCGAAATTGGTACAGTTTCTCTTGAATCGGCTTAGCCCTTTGAACGAACCAGCTGGATCGGCAAATTCACAGTCCTCTTCATAAGCATCAACTGCCAAATTTCCTACAGATTTACAAAACACGTACTCATATATAAGATTTCAATTTTTTTCCCCTCAAATTGCACCAAAATAAAAAACTTTAAAACTAGTTCCAATTCCAATTCCAATTCCAATTTCAATTCCAGTTCCAATTTCAGTTGTTTCCCATAATTGCAGCAAAATAAAAAAACTTAAGAACTAGTACCAATTCCAATTCCAATTCCAATTCCAATTGCTCCTTCAAACATTATTTCAGTAGCAATTATCTCACACATGAAACAATACCAATTTTTACCTGTAACAAAATAGGATCTCTGGAAATCCTCTTTAATAGTCTCCACAACAGCGGCGCGGTCAATTTTTCCAGACACGTCGACGGAAAGATCAACAGAAGCTCCGGCGTCCCCAATTTTGGCCGGAGAACGGAGGAAAGAAGCAGCTACGCCGAGGAATTCGGAGCCGTACCACGCGATTTTGAGCAGCACATTTTCAGATTCCGAAACGTCGTCGTTCACGGGTGAATTACTGGTTTGGTTCTTCGCACGGCACCGGAATTTGTGAACTGAGTGGATTCCATTTGGACGGCGACTGAGGAAACAAAGGTTGGGTTCTACGAAACTAGAAGAGAGAATATAGGCCATGGAAACGAGTTCCCGATTTTTTTTGAAGAATAATTATTTTATACTATTATCTATATTTGAACCTTTAAAAATATAAAAATAAATATTTTTTTTTGCATTTCGATTAGTTATTATTATGACACGTTTATTTACAATTTTGACTGAATATTATAATTATAAAAAAAAAAATAGGGAAACAATAAACAATGTTTAGATGGGGTATTTCTTGACAATTTATAAGTAGAACTCTTCTGTATTATATATTTAAGTGTTCAATAATGTTTAAAAAATAATTGGTGTGCATGAAAATTAGTGAAATAATTTTCAGAGGTATATTTAATGGTTTGAATAATCATCCTCAGTATTAAAAAAACATTAAAAAAATTATGAATAATTGATTAATTGTCTATTATTGCAGAAATTGTAAAACCAAAAAAAAAAAAAAAAAAACGAAATTACAATAAAATTAAGACAAGTTTCAGAATGTATTTGATCACAAATATATAAACACAGTAGTCAGTGAACAACCTCTCTAAAAATTTCACATTTAATTTTAAGTGTTATTTACATAGATGTGACACACAAGTATTGGTTTCGGTTTCGGTTTCGGTTTCGGTTTCGGTTTCGGTTTCACTCAAACACGTACTATATACGTTACAAGCCACAAAACTTCGCCACACTATCATTTTCAACGCCAGCGTTATACGACGATAGCAATTTCCTCTGTCAAACAATTGAGGAGATAAAAAGAAAAATTAACGATCTTCATTTTTCAAATCGAACAACATTTATTCATAAAAAAATTAAACAAATAAATAAACGAACACACTTTGATTTTGATAACTTACATGATCCTCGAATTCTGGGCTGGCCAAATTGACACACAGATTCTTCATCAACAATAACACCTGCACAAATAGATAAAATACTCACTTAATCAACCGAGTAATTAGGGATATTCTTTTAATTACTACTAATAAACAGAGTTACATATATACATTATATACATATAAGCATTAATTGAGTTTAAAAGAAATTCGACGACTCACAGTCTCGATATCTATAGGGTCCATCTTTTTCAATCTTTTCAAATGATCATCACTTGCTTCAGGGTCAAATACACTGCCGATGAATCCGTAAACTTGCGCAAAATCAGGCACAACTGCTTCAGCAGAAACAATTAATTCAATTAAACCGAAACTAATTATCCGAAGAAAAATAATAAATGAAAACTGAAACAAAACAAAACAAAACAAAACCTTTTGTTGTTCTGCATTTTTGAACTTCGCAGAGCGTCTCGTTATCTTTCCATACACGAGGGGTGCTTTCATTGCTACTGCTGCTATAGTTACTTGCTAATCCAATATCAGCTGAAGAAAAAAAACGACACCTCGTAAATTAAAATTAACAATGATTAAATGCATAGGAATAAAAAAATCGATGAAAGTCGAACCTTTTTTCGGGGCGTTTTGTGGATAAGGATGGGATGGTTTCCTCTTCGGGCGAGGAGGTGGTACATGCTCGGTTGTTCCATTCTTTTGGACTTTGAGAAAATATTTCTGAGCATGGCTTCGAATCTGCGAAACTTACTCTCTTTCGATTATCGATTTCTTGTTTGATTACTTTTCAATTCACGAAATATTTACTTTACAATTTAATAAATTTTAGTAATTCAACTGGCTAGGTATAGTACCTGGATAACTGTTTTTGATCCGACAAATTCTTCAATTTTTTTCCAATCACGATCAAATCTGGATAAATTAATATCTTAGATCAGGATTTCAATTTCAATTATCAAATCAAATTTCGATTCAGAACAATTAAAAGCATTTCCACTGCCATATGAAACTCAACAGTGAGCAAAGGACTAATAATTAATAAATTAAGAAAAAAAGGAAAAAGAAGAAATAGAGAGAGAAATAGTTACAGGTGAAGAGCTTCGAGAAATTTGTCATGCTCTTGATGACTCCAGCTCTCTCTGGACTTGGTAATCGTGTACGGTTTTCGTATCTTCTTATTCGGATCATCATCTAAACCCGAACCCGGAATTTTCATCGAAATGTGAAAAACCTTGATCCGGTGGTGGATTCGGATCAAAAATTGAATTTCAGGAGTTGAGCTTGGGTTTCTAGAAGCTTCTGAGGAGGGGTTTTCGTGTGGTTTTGGGGGAGTACGTTGAATTTTGAGAATGAGAGGTCAAAGTTTATATACAAAGGGAAAATAACCGACTTTTATATTGTGGGTGGGAGTGGGCGGGAGAGGATGAGATCTTAACCGAACACGTGGCGCGAGATCTGTGGTGGATGGTTTGGTGAGGTGTCAGTTTTTTTAGATTATGAGTGGTTGGAAGAGTTTTCTGCTTTGGGGGGGAGAATTGTTTGTTCTAATTCGTCAAGAGGAGTTTCTCTGGTTTTCCTTTATTTTTGTGTGTTAATAATGTGTGCAATTTTGAGCCAAGATTGAAGGGGAGTTATTATTCTAAGATGTTGATGCTTATCCAAGTATAGTAAAATATCCATAAATTAATAAGGGGTCATTGCAAATAAGTCCATCAATTGGTAGTTATTCAGAAAGAGATCCAAATAAAAAATTCTTTTATTAATAAGTTCACACATGGTCTAGATTTTTGTAAATGATTAAAATAACCCCTCATACTTTAATATGCTCTAATTTCATCCTTAACTTTATTTAACCTCAATTTGATCCCAAATTTCACAAATTATTCAATTTTGACCCAAAACTTTTTTTTTTTTAAAATATTTTTTTTTTCAAAAACTTTTTTTTTCTCGCCGGATTCCGGCGGTCAACACCGGTCTCCAGCGTTGACTTTTCATTTTTTTTTCTTCCGGATTTTTTCGCCGATCTCCGGCGTTGACTTTTTTTTTCTTTCTTTTCTTTCGTTCGGTAACTTTTTCTTTCATTCAAACAATAATATTGATGTGATTGTAATATTAACTATCTTACTGTTAAACACAGTAAAATTAACTAAACTACAGTTTAACACAATAATATTGCTATATTAATCTCTAGCACAGTAATATTAACACAACAAAACTCATTATTATTGTGTAATAGAGTAATATTACTATGTTGACCGTTCAACAAATGTAAACATAATAAAAAACCAAAAGAATTAAGGGGCTCTTTGACATAACCCCCCATTAGTTTTTTTAATGGGGATAGACCCAAAATATTTTAGACCATTTGAGAAAAGCCCATGTTCCAATTTCAGCTATTATGTTTTCCAGCTTCCTCGCCCGCCACCTCATCACTGGGTCACACGCTCCGCGAATTTATTTTTTTTCTGTTTTTTTAATCGACTATGGAGCATAGTCGATTAGTCTTAAATCGACTGTGCTTCATAGTCTATTAAGGAAATTCTTTATTTAAAAAAAAAAATTCTTTAATTTATTTTTTTATATCAGGTTTATTAATTGACTATGATGAAGCATAGTCGATCAAAAGTCTGCTACTAAAAATAACAAATCAAAACTGCAAAAAAATGCAAAATCAACTATATTTTACAAAAAAACAAAAATATAAGAACATTATAATTGATTTATACAATTGGAATCAATAAACAAAAAAAACCAAAAAAAAAAAAAAAGAAGATTGGAGTCGATCAACCTTAATCGATACCAGCGCATAGTCGATTAAGAATCTGCTAATAAAAATAACAAATCACAACTGCGAAAAAAATGCAAAATCACCTATATATTACAAAAACAAAAAATATACAAACATTATAATTGATTTATACAATTGGAATCAATATTCAAAAAATCCAAAAAAACTAAAAAAAAAAAAAAAATTGGAGTCGATCAACCTTAATTAATCGACTACCAGAACATAGTCGATTAGCTTAATCGACTTGTACATAGTCGATTAAGGTTCAGCCTGCGCGAAATTCTCTACACGCACCGTTATCCGCCCAATCCAACAAAAAACCCTAAATCTGCCTCCCCATCGTCACCACACCGCTGGCACAATACACTATTCAACCAATCCCTAACAAGAATAAACTAAATAACCGGAGCTAAAGAATACACCAAGTCAACGCCGCCGCCGCCGCCGGGGAGATTTCTGGGGCTGGAATTTAGGACAGAGTAACTGGTGAGGAGGCGGAGGATTCTGTTGAGCATGACGTGTGCATCGGGATTGGCGGCGGCGGGAAGCTGGGCGGCGAGTTCCCGAGCGGAGACGGCGGCGCCGGAATTCTTGATGAGCTCGAAAAGGTCGAGCTCCACGGCGGTTTTGAGTGCTGCTGGGAACACCGCCGCCATGGCCAGTTGGGTGGCGAATACAAAGGCATCTTCCTCTGACCGATAATCCATGGCGGAGGTAATTGCCAAGAGAAGAGAGCAGAGAGAAGACGAGAAGAGGGAAGACGAGAAAAGAAGAAGAGAGAACGGCATAAGAGAGAAGACGATAAAAAAAAAAAAAAAAAAAAAAAAAAAAAAAAAAAAGAGAACGGCAATGGATTAGGGGTAATAAGGGTGGTTTGGGAATTATTAAATAATATTTGGGTAGGATATTAGGTAATGAGTTTTCTCTAATTATTTTTGGGAGGGGGGGTTTTCTTAACTCATTTACCTAGATGAGGGGGTCTTGCTAATTATCCCAAGAATTAATATTACTGTGAGTGTCAGTAATATTACTATAACAACAGTAATATTACCGTCAACCACAGTAATATTACAATAATAGACAGTAATATTATTACGTTACTCCGTGAATAACTCAAACAAACAAAAAATCCAAACAAAATAATAATATGGATGTGGTTGACAGCAATATTACTATAACAACAGTAATATTACCGTCAACCACAGTAATATTATTGTGTTTACAGTAATATTACAATAATAGACAGTAATATTATGACGTTACTTCGTGAATAACTCAAACAAAACAAAAAACCCAAAAAAATAATAATATTGATGTTGTTGACAGTAATATTATTGTGTTTACAGTTGTTTTACTGTGAACGACAGTAATATAATTATGTTGACTTGTCAACAAATCAAACAAAATAAAAAAAAAAACAACAAAAAATAAAAAATAATAATATTACATTAATTTACTGTCAACGACAGCAAAATTACATAAAATGTATTGTCAACGGCAGTACAATTATGTTAATTAACTATGATTGACAGTATAATTACGTTAATTTACTGTCAGTGACAGCACAATTACGGTCAACGTTTAACGGCGGACGTAAAAAAAAAAAAACAAAAAACAAAAAAAACTTAAAATAACACTAAAAAAAGTCACCGCCGGATACCGGCGAAAAAATCCGGAAGAAAAGAAAAGAAAAAAGAAAAAAAAAAGCAAAAAAAAAAAAAGTGAACGCGTGAAACCGGCGAAAAAATCCGAAAGAAAAAAAAAACAAAAACAAAAAAAATTTTGAAAAGTCAACGCCGGAATCCGGCGGCAAAAAAAATTTTGAAATTTTTTTTTTTTTGAAAAAAAAAATTTGGGTCAAAATTGAATATTGTGAAATTTGGGGTCAAATTGAGATTAAATTAAATGATGAAATTGGAGCATATAAAAGTATGCTCCAAGAAAAAGTCAAAATTGAATTTTTGTGGTCAAAATTGGATTTTTGTGGACAAAATTGATTAAATTGGGATTACAATTAAGAATTGAGTATAAATGATTGAAGGTAATATTGGCATATACATGAATGTTTCTTTTATTTATAATAAATATTAAAGGTGATACGGGCCATTTTGACCGAAGTAAGTAAATATGAACTGAGAGGAATAATATACCACAATGGGAAAAGATACCGGGCTATGAACTGGAGGAACGACCTAAACTTCGGGATACCATTACTCGCAACAGATGTTGAGGTAGACCGAAGTCAACCTTCGGATGAAGAAAACTAAATAAACCCTAAGCAGGCCCAAGAAACATGACTTGAGAAGGGAGAAACCCTAAAAGGGGAACCTTGGAGGCCAAGCAAAGAACATCTATAAATAGGGGGACACCCCAAGAAACAGGGAGACATCTTTTTGCATACTTTCATATAATAACAAGAAACAATACCTTAAACACCTAACTGACTTGATCGTCGGAGTTTTCCCGCCGGGACCACTCCCCAGCGTTGCAGGTGGGAACTCTCTGGCGTCTTGTGAAGGAAGAAGAACCTCACGGACCAAATCAAAAGGGGTGGGCTTATTGGTGAAAGAGATATAACCCCTAAACCTAAAATAATAAACATGCTTGGTTGGGAACTTATGCACAAAAACCCCAATTAATAATCTCATAATCTCATCTAAATAATAATTTTTTTCTGGCCGACTCAATAAAACATACTAAATTATTAGTTTAATAATTTATTATTTCACTACGCTCGTATGAATTAATAACATCGTCTAAATGGTAATTTCTTTCAGTCCCAACTCCCAATGCAATAAAAAACATACTAAATGATTAGATTAATAATTTAATGTTTCCCTAAATTGATAGAAATTTATTAGTTCCAACATTATTAAATTATAAAGGTTTAACTATAATTCAACAAGTCCAAATTTTTACTTTCGACGAATTCCCATTCAAAAGGAATCCAATTTTGAAACATATTTTTTCTTTAAAAATTATTAATTTCCATTTTTTTAAAGAACAAAATATGAATTAGTTAATCTTAATTTCCGAT
Organism: Erythranthe guttata; assembly: GCF_056151865.1. NCBI lineage: Eukaryota > Viridiplantae > Streptophyta > Magnoliopsida > Lamiales > Phrymaceae > Erythranthe > Erythranthe guttata. Next base: position 13,834,581 of record NC_142546.1, on the reverse strand, counting down.
TCTAGTCGAAGAATATGGATATATTTGACCGAAATAAGCAAGCGAAAATTACATTAATCTTTCAACTACAACTATATTATCCCAGAGAGATTAGCAATCAAATAAAAACAGGAATACACCATCACGATTTCCAGCGTGAAAAATCGAAATTTCTTACAAACAATGGCTCTCTTGGTCGAGTCGACATCTCAAAACCTCAATGTAAACAAATTGTCATGTCATAATTTCCAGGCTGCAATTATAGCCATATTAATCGAGCCAGCGAGTAACACCATCTTCACCTAGAGCTGCAACAATTTCGATGCGTACATCCAACACAGCCTACATACGGTAAAAAGATAGAGACACACGTATGAGTTTATACGAGAGACAAAAGGAGAGATGACAAGGTAAAAAGATCACTGATCTTATATTACTTCACGTATAATATAACGATTAACGGCTTCTTAACAACTTCATGCAATTACTAGACCAGATCTATCATTTGCAGAGTTTAATGTTGTTGACTCGGAATATATATTTTTTTCAATTTTGACCTTTGTCATTATGGGTCAACCAGAGAAAACCGAGTGGTATATACAGTAATAATCGATGCGTGAACTTACCAGAGGATTTCTACAATTCACGAGCCTGCACTCGTCCAAAGAACCTTCAAATGTCCAGCTCTCCCAAACATCAAAACTATGACTAGCGAATACAAATTCCATCCTCCTATTTATCTGCAAAGTCGAAACTCAAAGCTCAAAACACCATAAATTTTATACAATTAACTAAGGCTTTGATTGGTTCATGGATTACGACCTGAGTAAAATGAAACTGCAAAAGCCAAATGAAAACAAAAAAATTGAAAATCTCTAGTAAGTTTGGTATCCAAGGAAAATGGTGATTAGAATTGATTTTGTTGAAAATTATACCCTTTACCCGGGATGAAATGTTTCCCCAAATCATTTTACCTAGTATTTTACTTCCTGCATGAAATTTATAATACCCCGTTTCATCTCTTTACTTAGCATTTTCCTTCATCCAAACAGAGCCTAAACTGTTTTGCCAATACATCTCTATAGCAGTGACAACTACGAATTACATTAGCAGTAACAGTAGCTACCTTTCTAATTCTTTATCTGTCTTTAACTTCTTTCACAATTAAAAACCCGTAAACAGAAATAAAAGAAATTATCACAACTCGATTGAGCCATACCTGCAATAACTTTCCTCCAGCGGTAAATGATCTAAAACCAATTGTATCCTGCAAAATAGCAATTCAAGAAATCAATTATCCAACTCGAATATAATCCAGTTACCATAGTTTCCATTGGATTTATTCATTTATATATTTACTTTGGGGAAGGGCCAACAAAAATAGTAGAAATGGTAATAAATTAGTCAACTACACACCTTGCTTCTAAATACAACCAGGAACTGAGCTGCAGGGTCTCTTTTTGTTATATCCGACAATGAGTCAAGAAACCAACCACCACCTTGAGCTCTTTGCCTCGAGACATGAAGCCCTGAACGATCTCTCGCATGTAAAGCAACAATATATCCATCTTTCAGCACTTCACCTAATCTTTTATTAATTTCTATGCTCGATTTCAATCGCAGCTCTGGAGATAACTCTGCTTTCGAATCATCAGGTGAAGCAAAACGTGAACTAGAACTCAACACTTGATCTGTGCCGCTCATATTAGCATCGTCTTCTCTGTACGAAGTACTCTCCTTTTCGAAAGTCAAAGCATCATCAGCTTTATTCTGGGATTTTTGGCGGCCGTGCCTCTTTTTAGCCTTCTTACTCGATCTGCTTCTCTTTATTTCCGATCTACTCGAGGTACCTTGAGACAAAACGGAACCTTGATTTTGCGAGGGAGGCTCTTTCGACTTGTTTGAGACCTTTTTCTGGGAGCTTTCGGTCACTTGCTGAATATCTTCAGTCAGTCCATCATCAACTGAACTTTGGAAAGATGCTTGATTCTCTAGTGTGCGAGTCTGCTCGTTCTCATATTCCACCTCTGTTTCTTCTTCTTCCTCGTCAGATACAGCATTCTTTGGGACGACGTTGTCAACGAAGAATTGCTGTAGTATGGAAATAGCCTTTTCCCTTATCTCCATCCATACTTCTTCACTGTAGTCTGCACTTCGGGGAAGTATCAGAACATTGGGCATCTCCCTAAGCTGAAACCACGTCAGAGTGCTGTCATATCAGTACAAGTAAGGAGGAATCACAGCACTATAGTTTTCAGAAATGTCAAGATCTCTTAACTCCTTTGTAACAATTACAGCATAATATAAGTTGACAAAGGAATTGATAAGTTCTACTTTAGAAACATATTAAGCAAATAACATAGAAACTCTCCAACTAATATGGTCCCATGTATATCGATGAATGTTCTATGAGCACGTATTGTATACATTATTACTTTGTCGCCAGAATTTTAAATTATAGTATCACACATGTGCTTATGGATAAAAGCGAGACAACTGACTTACGTATCTCCCTGGTAATAGGCTTTGGTACTTCTGTGTTATGCAAGAACAGCTAAAATAACGTGTCACAGTCTCTTCCTAGAGGAACGAATTCTCTATTACTTTCAAAAGGGAGCAAAGTCACACAAGAACAGGGACTATATAAACCTTCAAAATAAAAGGGATCTACGTCCTAATAGCAACCCGTCAAGCAAAAAGTCGAACAGTTTCATGACACAACTTCATCACAAAAGAAAGAGCAAACATCTGAGAACTACATTTCTACAATGCATTCATACCCTAAGACTATTCATCATACCCATGCTTCCATCCATTGTGGCCCTTCAGCGCCATCCAAGGCACAGCCTGCAAGCGTGCCTTCAATTAAAAGTTGTTTCACTGCACAATCATCCAGCAGCTGGCTGCTCCCAGTATTTACAAGGAATGCCCCTGCAGAGAAATACCAACTCATGAGAGAGATGTTTCTAAACCAAGCAGTTGAAATCTTGACAAAAAAAACTATCAATAATTTACCAGGCTTTATATGCTGCAAACAATCTGCATTAATAATTTGAATCGTGTCGTTAGTGAGAGTACAGTGCAGCGATATGAGGTCACTTGCGGCAAGCAAGTCATTAAGTGTATCCATTTTTCTGGCTGCAGATGGAAATCTTAAGGAAGATCTACTTACTATACCATTTCCCTACACACAAATGTAAGGAACAAAAACTTAATTACAAGGAAGAAAACCAAAAAATATAAAGTTTGATCTTTTTAGCATACCTCTTGCACATCAAAATACAGGACACTCATCTTAAACGCCAAGCTCCTGCTAGCCAACGACATCGCAGAGGCAGATCTACCAATAATCCCCAAAACCAATCCACGGCACCGGCGCATCCCGCGGCAGAGCGGCTGCACCGAGCCGAGCCACCCCGAAGCCGAGAGCGCGTGCCTCGAGAGCAGATGCGTGCGCCTGAGTAGCCCCAAAATAAGCGCCATCACTGTGTCCGCCACCTCCTCGGCTCGGCTGACGTCGACGTGGATCAGCCGGCTCAGCCCGAGATCGGCCGCGAGAGCCGAGTCGACGGCGCGGTCGGAGGAGCCGAGGCACAGAATCATCTGCCAGGGGCGGAGCCGGCGCTGCGCGGCGCGTGGGAGGAACGAGAGCGAGTGGAGGAGGACCGCCGCCGCCGACTCGATCCGCGAGTCCGCCAGCCGGCTGAGCGGCACGTGCTCCACCTGCGCCACGCCGGAGAGGCATTCCTGCTCCAGCACCGTGTCTTCGATGCAATTGAGCGTCACGACTAGTGGCAGGGCGTGCGATTGAAGAGCGGCGCTGCTACGTTGAGGCATTGCCGCCGGAGATCTCTCCCTCCCTATCAATTCAGTCCAAAATCTTCGGTGCAATTTTCACGCAGCGACACACAATCAAGCGTGTGATTTTCGTGATTATATGCGGCGAAGAAGAAGCATATTTGGCTATTTGCTTTGTTTATAAAATGAGATCTCCAGTTCCAGTAGATTTGGAAGGGGGAGGAGTGAGAAAGAAGACCCTACTTCATTGTATGTGTGTGTGTCTTTTCACCTTTACTGTGTGTGGATTTGGTGTTTTTTGGTCTGATTAAAGTAATTTCAGCGGCGCTTCTTGAATTTATACCTTTTACTTTAATTATTATTTTCAATATTTTGAAAGCATACCTTTTTGCTTTAATTATTATTAAGGATTTTTTATATTACAAAAAAAACATATAAATACTAACACATGAAATGAACTAGATTACCAAAAAAAAAAAAAAAGCAAAATTATTTTTTAGTGAGCTTTAAATTTTTGCCTCAAGCAAGCTCGGCTCGAGCACGCCCTGCTTAAAATGAATGTGATAATCTTTATTCTTAAAGTTCATTTACTAGCAACAAAGTTTTAGAGAGAGAAGCACATTCACATGAGTATTTATATAATGAACGACAAATAGAAGAAGAGAAGTAGAAAAATGAAGGTTCATTTGAGCAACGAATTAAGAGTAACGCACGCAAAATAAAAGCAATAATAGTCGATGATGGTATAAATGAAAATAGTCGACAACATGAATACAGGGAATTACAGCAGCAAGTACGCATTTTTCCACTTTGAGCATCCAATAGAATATTTTTTTTCAAAATTTTTATTTTAGTAAAAAATTTACTTCACTAGTAGTTGTCATGCAAGTAATGCTGAAGGAACTCTCCGTAATCAAAGGATCGAGAAGTAACAGTTTCTCATTCATTTGCGTTCGCATCTTCAGATGGTGCAGTACTTCCGTCTACACAGACAAAAAGATTCAGTAAATTAGACATACAGAAATGAATTAATAAAATACAACTGCTGATGAAATTTCTCGAAAACATATGGAATTTTGACAAATCATGCATGCATACCTTCACCTTCTGATGGTGCATATTGAGATTTGCGGTACCGCGTTTGCTGTTGTGTTGGCTAATACAAACAATTATCCCATAGGAAAACATGTCAGCACAAAGGCTAAAAGAAAATTAAAAACAAATAAATCTAGTGCCGATTCAATTTCTGAAGAAACATGAAATAACACTCAGCATAAATGATCAAAATAACGGGTTAAATTTACCCCCTTTTCGGTACTGAAAATACTGTACATATTGATGACTTCACCTTTTTAATCACAGACACATGCAAAAAAAACAATTTAATATATATCTATATATGAATATATGATTGTGAAAGAAGGACGGTGACATAATTAAATCCAACACAAGCTCAGGAAAGATTCAGATTCCCAAAATCTTCATCCAGATACAGGTTTTATTGCATTGCCTTCAAAGTATTTTTCCAAAGAAATAAGTCGTTGCGGAAATAAACGAGACCTTAATGAATACAGTAAGTATCTTGAATGGTGCTATTAAGATATCCATGCATAAAATCTGGCTTAAATTTTGCCATCGGAGTTTCCTTTTTTAAGATAAATACTTAAATACGAAAAATAACACAGTGCATCAGAAGTAATAACAACAAAAACTAACTAAATAGGACTGAAAAGCCATAATAGATTCATCAAGTACCAATAAATATGAATGATTCATGTAATTAACCGAACCAAAAAAGGAAACAAGAAGTATAAGTACCTGTAACTTTGGCCGAAGAGCCTCAAGTGGTCCTTTGGGCTTCTCTACGCCTTGCTGTCGTAAAAAAAACACCAATAATTATTAAGTAAAATTTACAATCGACAGCTATACCAATAACACGAGCTTCAAAGAATGCGAGAAATGGAGCAAATACCAAAACGGTGTACCTTTCCCAAAGCCCAATCAGCGGAGTCAAAATAGGCACGTTCGTGATCCTGTCATCAAATGGAACCGTGTTATTTAAAAAAAAAAAAAAAAAGGTGACACGTGAGAAAAGTATGATATAGATGTTATTAATGCCTTAGAAATCAGTGGTGGTTTCTTGGGAATTATTCCTCCATATTTCTTCTTTACGACTTCCTCCTGCAAAGAACATGTAAAGAATCCAATCAGATAACGGAAACACTGAAAAAATTCAAAAAGTTAATAAAAAAAATAACACGGTCTGAACGACAACTTCATGCTGTCTTGATGGCAATGACTTTTCAGCGTCTTCCATAACAACTTCCGTTTGTTCTTTAACTTCCTCCGTACCTGACATATTTTTACCACAAGTACTGTATACAGAAAACATGAACTAGAATGAGTCGATAGTTCCATCGATCGATCCATGACACTATTTTTAAAAACTTTCGATATAAAAAGAAATAACACTCTTCACATTTTAACTACTTTACACACACACACACACACCCTAGCACCAAGCAGTTACAGGGTTTCCAATAGTCAAGTATCCTCCGATTTCCTTAAGCTACCGAATTTCTAATAACTCAATTCTTATTATCACATGATTTACAGTACTTTATTATCATTCAGCACGAGAGCAGAATCAGTCGTTTTTTATGCACATAAACCTCTCGACATTCTCAATCAAGCTTCCTTTAACATCTTCGAGCAAAGTTCATTTGCAGAAACCAAAATAGTCTTCAAAGACTCAAAATATCTACTATACCCCAATTTGAACTCCAGATTGAAGATAAATCATAAAACGAAGTGTCGGAATTTCAGTTTCGATTAAACACCAAGCCAATAAGAAACTAATTAACGTTCAGCGATCAAACATTTTCCTATTTCTTCAGGAGTGCAATACCATTCATGCATTAACACATAATCAAATTAAAAGCGCAATACAAAAAATTGACCAATAAACCCTCGACTGCGTGATCCAACAAAAATTGTCTCCGGCTAAATTCATAAATCACGGATTCACTACCATTGATTTTATTAAATCTTCGCCTACTTAGATCCTCAGAGATCTCAATATCAATTACCGAATTCAATTTTCGCGGGTATACGAATCGCATTAACATACAAACATGCAAACAATTATCAGAAAACTAAAAGAGAGAAATAAAAAAAAAAATGGAATGATTAGAATTGGTGAAGATCGAACGCCGCGCAACAATTGAAACTCAAACAGGTAAAAATGAAACGAAATTGGGAGAATGGAATTTACCTTGGATGAAATTAAGCCGAGCTTTTTTCAGCTTTTCAACGCAAGAGATCGATTTGTGTGACTGTGTTTGAAAGAATGACTGTTTGTGAGCAGTGGAAGAACAATATATGAATAGAATGGGGAAGGGTCTGAAATTACATTCGTGTCCTTGAAATCCACAAAAACAACCTTTTAAACTAGTTTACCATTATCACACAGAACTAGGGGTGAAAATGTAAAACGAAATTTTCCATCAGCGGATTCTGAAAATAATTTCATGAGATTCCAATTTTCAACTGTGGAACAATTTTTTCTTTTCATTTCAAATTTCAATTTGTTTTTACCGAATCGGAATTAGTTTTCCACTTTCGAATCGATCCATCCGATTTCAACATTACACGTAGCAATACCTTATTTTTCGAGAGAAACTTGCGTTGGAAATTAAAATTAACTGTCACTACTTCGATAAACTTTGCGTTGGAAATTAAAATTAACTGTCACTACTTCGATAAACAAAGTTAGGGGTGGAAATCAAACAGATCAGATCGAAATTAATAGTTTATGAAAAAAAAATCGGAAGTAAAAAACTAATTCCAATTCCACTAAAAGAATATCGAAAATCAATTCTTAACAGGTATATCGAAAATCGGAAGGCTCAAACGAACACAAACCAAAATAAAGTTACGAGCAACGCTGCAAAAAAAATCGACTCAAGTATGCACTAATATTACTAAACAAAACAAAAATTCTCCCATCTCAAACATCATCAGAACGTGGATGTCGTTATACAACTCTACAACAATGTATATTAAACGTTAAAAAAAAAAACGGGAGGAACCGCAAAGTAAACAACCTTGCTCCACAAAAATGATCCGATCAAAAGACTCAATAAGAGAAAAATATATACCTACAAAACACTAAGAGATACAGCCATCCACACAGAAACCCGGCATCCCTTTTGGCACACCAGGCCTAAATATTTAACACGTAACACTGTTATATCAACACTTGCAATAACACACGGTTATATCGAAGCAGCAATTTACCAGAAACCCAATTTCTGCGTACTATGTGTTTCCTCACTTCCTCAGCTGCATTTACGATATCTCTAGGTCAGCAAATCCGAAAAGGAAGTAAGCATACTTCCACCTCAAACAAGAAACCGATCACTATTTTTCATTTTCTTTTTGGTTTTCCGCACTTAAGACGTATAAAAAGATTTTTAGAAAAATCTCCTCCTGAAATTCCTAGTTGTAGCTTGGTATGATCGCATAAGTAGGCCCACGCCAATTCCAACGCCGAGGCACATTCCAAGCCCAATTCCGACACCGACTCTTACACCGGAATTGAACCACGACAGCTGTCCATCTTCACCGGGGTACATTTCTTCGGAGTAGTAATTGTGTCCGATTTCTCCTTTTGGTTCATAGTCATCCATCTCAGCTGCCATAAGCTGCAGAAACAGTATATTGAAGGTTAGCTTAACTCTGTTATTCTTAATGAATGAGGAATGGCAAAGTAGATGCATCAATCGAATGACGAGATTTCTTGTAATAACTTCCATCCTGTCACCTAATGGCACAACATAATCAGGCAGAAAGTTCAAATATTTTCCATAATCTTGGTGTAATTTTATGAAAAAATTCCATCTAACCCCTGATAATTTCTTTCGTGAAAATTTTGAAATCCGCCTATCTAAAGTTAACCTCTTAGCTTCAATTAGTCAGATATTAGAACAACTGTAATAAGTTCTATCATCATTACAATTGTCTCTTTCAGGAGCACGCTTTATGTCCAAAATTACTGTACTCGTTTTCTTTTTTTTGAGATGTTCAAACATAAAACCATTTTTTCCCTAAACTAGCCCTTCGATTATAGAAATAATGCTAGACCACTAACTCCCGATTACTAGTGAAAAGATACCGAAAATTTCAAAACTCATACTGTAAAGAGAGATATAGAAAAGCCTAAATGCCACTGGAAGTGAACTTCTTAGTGATCGAAATTATCTCGCTGTCTTTTGGTGGAACATGATATGTCATAGTACAAAGGAGAAAACGCGCACTAGAAAGAATATTCTCGTCGTTATATACTTACAGAGGCAAGTCATAGTTGAACCCTACACCACAATCGTTCAGGCGAAATATAATACTTAATAACTTAATTCAAGCTTTCGCATAGAAGAAATCGTCGAAATCCATATTTTAACAACTTTCTTTGACCTATGTTGAATTTCATTGTTGCAACTAGAACGAGCCCTTCTTTTTCGGGTTCGAATGATGTGGTTACACTTCTGCTACCAACTATGATGTTTTGTACAGAATCAATCCATTCACATGATAAATGTTTACACTGTAATTTATGATAAAAAATCGAATACCTAAATTCTACGGGCATCCCATATTATCTACATGTAGAAAATTCAAAATATTAACCTACTTTTCTCTTCAAAATCGAACTCACTCGTTTCTTTACTTGTGTTCATGTGAAAGTAGCTGCTGTTTATATTTTCCAATAATCCTATAAAGTAGTTATCATTAATCATATATATTGAATCATCTATCCGAAAGTCCGATAATTGTATACTAGCACATTCGTCTATAATTCAAATCAGCAATAAATAATAATCAATGCAATAAATTGAACCGAAGCCGAAAATTTACCTGCAATTTCCTCTGCCTCACCATCCCATTAGACAAACTCCTCTGCTCCTTCCCCGTTTCTTCGTCCTCCGGAATAGCATCGAGCATCATCCCTTGCCTAACCTTCCTCCTAGGGCTAATCAAAACAGTCTTCATCAAAATTACGGGCGTGCCATTGCAGCACCCGGCTATATAAACCTCGATGGTCGGAGAGCAAATCCCTTTCTTCGTCTGGAGGAGCGAAGACTTGCCGTTTGCTATCGAATTCGCCACGTAGCACTCCATACCCCACCCGGTTTTCGAATCGTTATCCGACATGGAGGTGTCGCTGCTCCACGCGGATGCAGCGTCCGCTCTCTGCAGCGAGCCGCACAGGATCAAATCCAAATCGTCCTTCTCCTCGCACACCTCGAATTCCGCGGGGCCCGAGAGCTTCACGCTGTCCGTGCTGACGTACGTCGCCTCGGATGAATCCTTATCCACGCGATCGCGGCGGAGGGTGACGGAAACGGTTTCCGACGAGGGGACGCGGGAGCCGTTGATCTCCAAAGAAACGCCGACCTCGCGGCGGAGGTGGCGGAGCTTGAGCTGGTCGGGGAGGTTGTCCACCGCGCAGGGGGCGATGCGGACGTAGAAGAGACGAATCTCCAAGCAGCCGCCCATGAAAAGCGGCGGTCTGTAAATAGCCAATTGTAATTCATCTTCGTTCCTCCTGCCCATTGTCGAACCCTAAAATTTTCAGACCGCTGATCCAACGAATTGCACGAAAATTATATTTTTTTTTAATTGGGGGAATTTGTGAAATTTGGAAATATATGATGAATGGAGCTATTGTATTAGGGCTGTTTTCATGGTCTCTTTTTTTTTTTTTTTTGTGGGTAAAAAAGTTCAGAAGAGATATGAATTGAAGATGACGGGGAGAAAGAAGAAGGACAAATAGAGCGTGTTAGACACGCGCGTGGGGCGCGAGTGAGGAGAGGAAAAGAATGGGACAGTCAAAAGCACCCTACCCACCCACGTGGGTCGGACAAGGTGGGGCTGTGGTTTCTCGTGCCCCCCGTCCACCAAGAATAACCACTACCGCTGCCGTAGGTACAAGAATACTTGAATCTCAAATATCCGGTTTTCGGGTCGGGTCGGGTCGGGATTTACTATTTCATTATTTTAATTTGACTTTTGAGTCGTAGTAGTATTTTCTTCCACAAAATCCCATTTATTCTCCAATTGCAAAGTCATCCGGAAAGACTCGATTTTCTTGGTCGTCCTCGATATTCTTCGAAATTGCAGGTGAACTACTACTAAAGTCACAAACAAATGTTAGAGTGAGGGAATTCGGTCTTGTTGAAAATTGTGTGACAATCGACTAAGCTTATGAACTAAAAAAACGAATTTAAGAATGTATTGGAGCAGGAATATATTACGCGTACTTTAATTGTTACAATTAAGTGGTGTCTCCATGAGATTGACGATGGAGTCTTTGTTAATTTGTCGAGCATCATTGAGCTTTTAGTTCATAATTAATTATGTGTTGTGTGTTTGGAAATGGACCAATAGCCACATCTTGAATTTTGCACGTGTATAATAATCTTAAAATTTAATTCCAAGTATATTACATTCTGTACCTTAGAAATGACTTACAATATTGAACCTAACGAGAATTAAATTTGTGTGGCATTTAAAAAAAAAAATCACAGTGGGCTTTTTTTTTTGCTAAAAATCACATTTACAAATTATTGTTCATATAATATCCAGATTGGGCCGGTCCATATATATCCAGATTGGGTTGAAATCTAACTCGGAATTAAAGGTAAAGAGTAGACTCAGCTACATTTTATAAATTGGCCCAACTAACAATTCCAAATCTAAGTCCAATATCACTATCAGTATCTCTATCTCTATCTCTATCTGTGTATGACTCATCAATTTTATTTAAGTAGCTTACAGTCTTCTCATGAGATAAGGTCAAATTATGAGAAAAAAAATCACTTATGTTTGGGTAATTACAACTACTCTTTTAATTATGATTTTTCTTGCACGTTCACCCTTGCGGTATCAAATTCAACAGAATCTTCTAGATTTCGTGGAATGTTCTCTAATTTGTGGGTGAACAGCATAAAACCCCCATGTGTTAAGGAAAACCTGCGCCAAACCCCCTTTTTTTTCCTTGCGTAAAACCCCCTTGTATTTCATTTTGCTTTGCACGAAATCCCCTTTTGCGTTAAAAGTTAACACCGTTGACCATAGAGGGGATTTTATGCAAGTTTTTTATAACATATGGGGATTTGGTGCATGGTTTTGCAACACAAGAGGGTTCTACGCAAAATTAATTTATTCATTTAAATATCAAATTATTTTCTTAAATTAAGTCGAATACATATATTAATTTAAAATATGAAAACCAAAAAAATTAATATTCGAGATGGAAGATGGAACGAATTCTCAAATTATTTATGTTATTTTCACATATAATTAATCTATAATAAATTATAAAAATAGATGATAATTCTAATAAAATAATTATATATTTTAAAAAAATCAAAATTCTTAAATACATTAATAAATTATATCAATATAAAAATTGATTTTTTTAATACTCACTGCTGGGCTAAATACCTAACACGCAAGTGCACGTATCGCAAACAAGTAGTAAAAGTGGACTCGTGAGAGTCGGATGTCGATCCCACAGGGAATACTCAAATTATCTAATCCTAAGTACCAAATTCTAACAATTATGATTTTTATCCAGCCTACGCAAGGTTGTGAAATTTAATCAATTAAACAATTAAACTAATTAAGAAAGTAAATAATCACGAGAAAATATCAATATAAAAACGGATCTAGGATTTTATCTTCCCCTATGCGATAATTCATCACCCAATTAAACCTCTATCATGTTACGATTCCCGATTATTAACCCAAGACACTAAATTACTCATAACCCGTTGTCGCGTGTATTATGAGTCTATTATTCATAAACGATTCACTATATGTCTATGCAAACCAATTATGAATAAAACATTAAATAACAAGTCTCGTAAACGGCTACCTAAGGTATTATCTGTATGTCTACGATAACACATGCAATTGACACACTCATCCGGTGAAAACTACTCGAAGGCTCTCCTATCCTTGTTCTAATTATTAAAACGATCTGTCAATCAATTCTAACAATAACATATAGCAACATAAATTAGCTACGTTCATGCGCTAAAGAAGATCAAATAGAAGAAATAATCGCGGAATTCAAACTTGTATAATATTAGAAAAATAGGTTCGAATCACCACATAAGGTTCCAACAAAATCCTAGATTAAAAACTTAGCTACTCATGTTCTATACGAAAAGCATAATAAAAATACGAAAAAATCATAAAAGTTGAAAATAAAAGTAAAGGGAGAACTATGATGAAGATTCGTCAAGTCTTTGTCTTCGTTGCTCCGTTCTCTTGCTCTTAGATTGCGTATAAGAAGATGAGATCCCAAATTGTGTGCTTGGCTTGGCCTTATATAGGGTGTAAAAATATAGGAAGGCGGTTTCCTTGTGTAATTAAACTTCCTTCACTGCGCCTCCTCGTGATCTCGGACAGCCGCGCCAGATTTAGTTCTAGAACTCGGACGGCCGTCCGGGCTTCAAATCTTCGAAATTTTGATTTTCTTACTTTTGGCCCACTTTTTCTCTGAAATTGCAATTTTTACCCATAATTTTCCAATTCTTCAATTTGTACCTTAAATTACAAATAATCACCATTTTAAGCACCAATTATCGTTAAAACACACCAAAAGCTCCAATTAAAAGGTGTTATTAAGTGTAAAAATATACACTTAACACTCACAACACCTATTAAATTTATATTTTTCATGTTGTAACTGAATAAATGTGTTCGACTTAATTTAAGAATATAATGTGAAAATTTTATACGAATAAATTAATTTTCTGTAAAATCCCCTTGTATTGTATAAATTATGCACTAAACCCCCCATATGTTATAAAAAACTTGCATGAAAGCCCCTCTAGGTGTTAAGTTTTAACGGAAAAGGGAATTCCGTGCAAAGTAAAATTAAACACAAGGGGGTTTTACGCTAGAAAAAAAAACACAGGAGGTTTTTGGCGCATGTTTTCTTTAACATATGAGGGTCTTATGTTGTTTACCCTCTAGTTTGTACTCGTTTATGTAAAAATGCAGTTTCTGATGCACCACAATCTGATATTTCATATTTATAAGTCACGAGACACATCTTATGATCATCTTGTTTCAAAATATGGAGTTCGAGTGGAATAAAACGGATACAAACTGTAGATTATTTCATATAATATAGAAGATGTCACTAAATTTAACACTAAAGGGCGGACGCGTAAGAAGATTCATAATTAATAGGGTGACTGTAATTATATATATTTTTTTCGTAATTTACCTTTGTATTATAATAATCTTATCATTTTACTTTAATAGGTTTTCCTTATGTTATTTATTATCTTCTTTTCTTTGAAAAGAAAAAAGAAAAATATTCATTAAATCTACCAGCCACACAATAAATTTAATAATTTCAAACTATTGCCAGGGTGGCAGCACACATGCAGGAATCCGACTTGGCACTGCTTATGTGCGACACGTGGATACACAACAATACAAATCATCACGCTCGCACAGAAGCGAGTGGTGTTCGAAACAGTGGCCCCTGGCCTCACTATATATGCCCACGCACATACATAGTAGTTTTCAGTGGTGGTGGCTGTCACATTTCTCGAAGAAGAAACGTGCACTGATTCTCATATTTCTATCCTCTCTCTCTCTCTCTCACTATATTTGCACACACACATATACGTTTAGAGAGAGAGAGTGTGTTGTGGTGGACTCGGCAGCAAAATTTTGCTTCCTTTTTTCTGTTGTCTGTATACAACAAATCTTTTCTTCTTTTTTTTTTTCAAATCAACCCATTATTTTTATTTAATTCTTAGCTTCTCTCTCTCTCCCTCTCTCTTTTTCTCTCTCTCTATTTTCTGTCCTCTCACTTCTCTTTTTAAATCCCACATTTTTTTATTTGAGACAGAGCTATTTTATTTAAGCAGAACATAAACCCAAAGAAAAATGAAGGTTTATTTCTTGATTCTTGATTCTTGATTCTTAGCTTCTCTCTTTCTCTATGTGTGTGTGCGTGTTTTTTTTTTTTTTTTTTGGAGAATTTAAAGAATGTATTTTTAAGGTTGTTTTGTTGAGGAAGCCAGAGAAAAATTATTTCTATTGATTCCTCAGACAAAATCTATGGGTTGGGTTTTATCACGAAGTAAATGGCGTTATTTTTTTATTTTTTTTATTTTTTTTTTCCCTAAAAATTAAATTGATAGTGTAAATCTTTGTTTTTTTCTTTTAAATAAATAAATGTTTGATATTTGTAATTTTGATTCAATAATTGTGTGTTGTTTGCAGAAGTTTGTGTTGAAATTGGATTTGCATGAAGAAAGAGACAAGAGGAGAGCGTTGAAGACAGTGTCTACTCTTTCAGGTTTCTGTCACCAAATCTTGATTTTGTTCTTCCACAAATCATATGATTTTTTTGTCTTAATCTTTGATTTCTGAAATTAAATCATTTGATTTTGTGATTCTCATTTTAATTGTTAATTGTTATAGCATATTTTCGTGATAAATATCGTGGCACGAGCTGAAAATCGACTGTATGTTTGCAAAAACAGAGTAGTGCCCTGTTTTTTTTTTTTGAATGATTATAATCACAATGTAATACTTAGGTAAGATTGGAACTAATGTTTCCGATAGATGAATCGAAAAGTTCTTGAATTTTTCTGCACTAATAATTACATTGTGATTATAGTAAGGCTACTTTATGCGCAAAGAAAGAAGTAACGCTTGCTTTTCCTCTTTTCCGTGATTAGTGTTTATAAGATTACTCGGATCGAACATCTCATTCAATATCGGTTATTAGTTATTACATTTGACTATGTAATCTTTGCATGCAAATGAGGAAGAAAAAGGATGATAGTGCGTAATCTTGCTCCGATCCCGTAATTTTCGAGTATTATAAATGTGTAATGTGCGATTCATATTGTTTTTCCTAAAGATGGATGTCGGTTCATTTATAAGTTTTTTTCTTTTTTCTTTTTTAATTCATTCTTGAAACGGCCAACCGTACTACAAGTGCAATGTGAGCATGACAATATAGAATCTAAACATATCGGGTTTTTTACTCGTTAATTGCCATTTGTGTAAATTTCTTGAGTTGAGTTATAACTTATTTGCGTGTGTAGGAATCGATGAAATTGCAATCGACATGAAATCAAAGAAACTAACGGTGATCGGGACAGTTGATCCGGTTACAGTTGTGAGCAAACTGCGGAAAAAGAATTGGGCGACGGGTATAATCTCGGTGGGGCCCGCCAAAGAACCGGAGAAGAAAGATGAGCCAAAGAAAGAAGAAGCCAAGAAAGACGAGCCGAAGAAGGAAGATGCTAAAGACGAACCGAAGAAAGAAGACGAGAAGAAGAAAGAAGATCAACCCAAGAAAGACGAATTCGTGGTCGGAACCGCAATGCCGTATCGGCAGCAGTACTATCCACCAATGAACACCTACTACTATGTGCACCACAGCATGGAAGAGAACCCTAATGCATGTGTTATTTGCTAAGTTATATATAATATATATATATTACATTTCTGCAATAATCTATATTTGGGCTATTAATTTTCAATTTTATTTTATTTTTATTAATAAACTTGGTTTAATTTTTGTATTGGATAGATGCAGATACAAGGCAAAAACCTCAGGATTTTGTCATGTGTATATATATATTTATATATAACTTGATAAATCATGTCTTTATTGATTATTAATATTATTATTTAATTTTTTTAAGTAAAAGATATTTAATATAATCATTATGCAATAATACGAATTGATTAGATATGATAGAGGAGCAGTTTCAACAGTTGAGAGCTTAGCTGGAAAGTTGCATTAGTAATTGGGGTGACGACTAATTTTAATTTATGATGTGACAAAAATTGAATTTGGTGGCCAATTTTTTGTTGACATTAGTATATAATATATATAGAGATGAAAATCTCTCTATATCGGTTGAATTTGTCTGGTCACTGTTTGATTTGACCTACACGCCGCAAAAAAAAAAAAAATCATCAAATTATTAGTAGGGTTTCTATTTCTATATCACCTTTTTATAGCAGAAATCTAGGGGTGAAAATCAGTCGGGTCGGATCCGATCAGATCGAAATTAATTTTTTAACTTTAAGTCACGTAAATACGTAAAGTGTAATTTACGGAAAATGACTGGAATTTTCGAAAAAAATATTCAAAAATTATAATTGGAATCGGAGTCGAATAGGCATTTCAATTTTGTTAAAAAAATACCCGGAAAAATTGAGAATCTGAACATTCGGAATTCATAGTGAAAAATATTAGGGTTAACTGCAAAAAATCCCCTAAACTTTGGACGTTTTTGCGTTTTACCCCCTGAACGGAAAAAAGTTGCACAGGCATACCTGAACTTACTAATTTGTAGCACCGGAGTAGAAATTGTCCATTTTTAGCAAAAAGAGACCGGAATCTACAACACGTGAGAAGCACATGATTTGAGCCGGGATAAATTGGTCTTTTCTTTATACACCTATTTTCTTCCTTTTTTAATAAATATAATAAATTTAGAAAAAGAAAAAAAAAAGAAAAAGAAAAAGAAATATTAAAAAATCCCCTCCCGTATAATATTATACCAACAGAAGAAGAAAAAGACAAAGAAATATGAAAAAATCCTTCCTCAGCCCACGGCCGTCCGCCGCCCGCCGCCTGTAATTCGCCGGTTGCCTGCTTCGTGACCTCTTGCTAACTCTGCTTCGCAGCCCTCCGCCGCCTGTGCTTCACGGCCCACCGGAAGTAGAGGACATAAACCTCTCATCCATATCGCCGTCGATTGGCGGTGATGTCTAGCCTCACATAATCCGGCGGTGATTCTTTCCAAATTCACTAATTGGATGTGAGGGGATTTGTACTCTTAAATCTGCCCGGCAGCAAATTTGGTGGTGGTGGTTGTTTTAGAAAAGAAATTGGCCGCGGTGGCGTCGCGAGGGGTTGTTGGGTATAGGCGGAGAAATTGGAAATTTGGACGAGGTGTTGGTGGAGGAATTGGTGGTGGAGTTGGAGATGACAGTGGAGGAATTGAAGGTGGAGTCGGTGGAGGCTTAGGCGTTAGAATAGGTGGCGATGTTGGTGGCAGATTTGGTGGTGGTGCGGCGGCGGAGCAGATGTGGTGGTGGTGATGCGGCGCCGGAGAGAGGAAGAAGACGGAGCAGTAATTTGATATGATAATTTCAGGTGGTGGTGCGGCGGTGGAGAGAGAAGGTGTTGGTGGTGTGAAAATCTTCCAGCCCCTGTTTTGCAGCAGGAGGGAGACGAAGAAGATGGGTGAGGGTGGCCTTTTTTTTTTCTTTTTCCTTTTTTCTTTTTCTTTTTTCTTTTTTTTTTTCTTTTATCTGAAAATCTTGTGAAACTACGAAATTGCCCTTTCATTTTCATGTGTGAGTTGCACGTGTGCAATTCACGAATAAATTTTGCTATAAATGGATTTTTTAATCGCCGGTGCAACAATTTAACAAGTTCAGGTATGCTCGTGCAACTTTTTTCCGTTCAGGGGATAAAGCGCAAAAACGTCCAAAGTTTAGGGGATTTTTTGCAGTTAACCCAAAATATTATTCCAAAATCGAATTTTGTTGGGGTTGGAATCAATGGAATTTAAAAATTATGTCCCAATTCACACCCTACTACTATTAAGTATTAACCATGGCATGTAGGTGGACTGCAAAAAATGGTCGGTTAGTAGGCCATACAAAATAAAATAGAAACTTGGTTCAGAAATTTTGGGCAGTCGTTATTATTCCAATCAATTTGATTATAGAAAAAACATTTATTTTGGGTCCATTTTAATAAAGTGAAAGTGACATTAGATTCAGTCACAATTTAGTTTTAGTCCATCCAAATAGAGAGATGACAAGGCTAGTGTGTCATGCAGTTCATTTTTCTATCTCAATAACTATTCTAGAATGTTCTCTTGAATTTCATATAACAATGCGTCATAGTTATTAGTTAAGAAACTAATATATGATGTAAATATAAGAAAAATAAAATATTAAACTATAACCGTGGTCTAATATATTCTAACGTCTCGTTTGGTTGCCAACATAAGATTCTTAATGAAAATTCAATTATTTTATCGGACCTTGTGATGTCCAAAGCCCTGCTATTTATTTAATCGTGGTTAATCTCTCCAACCAAACGAGACATAATTATATTCTAGAACTGATTTAAATATATTTAATAATTTCAAAAAATTGAGCAAGAAATTACAAATAGGCTTAAACAAGTATTGAGTCTGATAATAATCTAGGCCCATTTAAATGGGCCTTTACTGGGTTAGGAAAACGTACAAGTTTTATTGAGCTTATTGGGCCAGGAAAATATTATTTTTTATATAGTACAGCGTCTGACACGTATACAACATAACACGTGTAAATTATTATTTTTAAATACTGTATTATTGGAGAGTAATTACTAATTAGTAGTGGGTGGCACTATGTATATATTTTTTTTTGCAAGAGGCGTCGAGATTGTGGCCGGCGGGTCCTATTAACAATGTATTGCTGCCTTCATTTTGTGTCGTGTTATTTAATCGTGACTATTTTATGCTGTACGGGACGAAATACATTGGGTAGATCTTCATCATTCATACGTGACCATCATGTTAGGAGAAAATAAAAAAAAGAAGAAGAAGAAGAAGAAGAAAGATAGAAGGGGAAGAAAAGACTTGATAAAGATTTTAAAGTAAAAACTCGAACCATCATGTTAAGAGTAAAAGTGGAGACTTTTGAACTCTTAAACAAACAGAGTTAGTATTAAGTCCTTTGAGGTGAAGTAATAATTCCAAAATCTAAATCTTAGCGAAAAACACCTCTAGTCAAGAAAGAGAGTTAAAAATTCCGTCAAGTTCAACTCTTAGTGACTAATTGTGAGATGAAAGGAGAATAGTAGCCATTTTTACCCATATTTTCTACCTTGTACCAAAAGCCCAACATTTGAAAGCCAAAAATGCCCAATGATCCCAATAGCTCAATTATTTGATACTAGCCGAGTAAAGAAATTTGGTGAGTCTTTGGAGTTGAATATTATTATGTAAGTATAAATTTTCTCCATTTTTAATTTACAAATATGGGATACTTGAAGCGATAGCATGGTTTGTGGTTTTTGGCAAGGGTGAGTGAATACGTATCTTTGAATCACGAGCTTATAAAATTTTAATAATTGTCATGATAATTGCAAGTTCTGAAAACGTAAAGTTGATCATTAATCTATGTGATGAGAGGCATTTGTTGAAAGTGTTGCTTTGAAAGTTGCTAGTTTTTTGCTTGAGGACAAGCAAAAGTTCAAGTTTGGGGGTGTGTTGAGTGTATATTTTACACTCAATGCATACTTTCTTACGAGAATTTTTGTATACTTTTATTGATTTAATGGTGCTTAATGAATTGTTTATTGTATTTTAGGTACAACTTAACGATTTGGGAGTTCCAAGGATGAAACGAGCCAAAAAAGGTCAAAAACGGGCAAAAACGGAAGAAAGTAAAAATATGCTGAAAATTGGCCCGCGCGGTCGTGCCAAATTTAGCCTATTTTTGGCACGGCCGCGCCAACTGCAGAATGAGGGCAGAAGGTTTCGGCGATTCTCGTGCGGCCGTGTGAAAATTACACTGATTTTCGCGCGGCCGCGCCAAAATACGCTGGAGACAATTTTGGACTTTTAATCACACAAGGAAACCTAAATTCTTCTACCAAGTTAGGGCATCTATTTAAGGGCAAACCAAGCACGAATTAGAGGATTTTTTTTTACACAATTTTAGAGCAAGAGGAGCGAGAGAACGGAGAATCGAAGACGGAGAATTGACAAATCTTCATCACAATTCTTCTTTTATCTATCTTTTCTTAATCTATGTCTTTTTATATTTTTATTATGTTTTTCGTAGAGAACATGAGTAGCTAATTTTTTAATCTAGGATTTTGTTGGAACCCTATGTGGGGATGGTGAACCCGTTTTCTTGACATTATGCAATTATGATTTTATGATTATTTCCTATACTTGTTATGATTGTTAGTGCATGAACTTGATCAATTTATGTGCTTTATCTGTGATTATTGGGATTGACTCGACAAAGCTATTTTGATAATTAGACGGTAAGTATAAGAACCTTCGAGTAGTTTTCACCGGATGGGTGTGTCAATTGCATGTGGTGTCATAGATATACAAATATCACCTTAGGTAACCATTTACGAGACTTGTCACTACGCCAAAACACATTTCAGGCGACGTTTTTTTGCGACAAAAAAACCCCATTTGCGACGGAAAATGTAATTTTGCGATGTTTATTTTGCGACGAAATTTACCGGGAAAAAAGTCACAAAAGTGCCCGTCGCAAATATGTGCGACGTTTTTTCTTTAAAGTCGCAACCATTTGCGACGATTTAATATAACCGTCGCAATATTGTAATTTTTTCGTCTGCTGATTTATTGTGACGAATTTTTGAATACGTCTTTCGTCGCAATATTTTTGCGACTATATTTTCCGAAACGATTTCGTCGCAACTATTTTTAGCTTTGCGTCCTTTTTTTAATAAAGTCGCACAGTTTTGTTACGACATTGCGACGAATATATAGCTATTGTCGCAATTTTTTTTTCTGCGATTGCGACTAATTTCCAAAAAAACGTCGCAAATATATAAATATTTTTATTTAATATTTTACTGATTTTTATTTTAATTGTTATTTTGACCCATAATAATAAACAATTCCAATATAATTACATACACAAAAACATTAAACAACCTGCTTAAATTAAATAATCCAAAACATTCTTCGAAAACATAAAATCGTCGAAACATTCCAAAACACAAGATAATCCAAATAAAAACTTAAATCATCCAAACATGAAATAAAAGTACCCAAAACACTAGTTGTCGTCGCCCGGTGGATTATGGGGATGGAACTCGACACCTTGAGCCCTAAAATATTCGACCATGGCTTTCATAGTACTCTGCATTTGATTCATCTCGTCCTTTAAAGTCTGATTGTCTTCTTTCAAAGCCGCTATTTCTTCATCTCTAGCAACAGAAGATAAGTTGGACCTCGTCCCTTTCTTTTAACTTGAGCAACCAAGTCCTAGTCTTTTAGTTTTTCCTAGAACTCGTTCGCAAGCTATCGTGTTAGCGGTGCTTTCATCACTCCCATCATTCATACATTCTTGATAGACTCTGTCCAAATCCGCCTGAGTAATATAAAAAAGTGTATTAACACTAATTACTTGATACGAACTATAAAATAAAATAATAATTCAAATAAAAATATACCAACTAATTTGCTCAACCCAAACATTTTCAAGTAAACAAAAACACAATAATTCATATATAAAGATCGACTTCATTAAGCAACCAACATATTCTCAACTAGAAAATAAAATAACAATTCAACAAAAATAAGCATCAACTTCATTAGAGAACCCAATATACACAATTGTTCAATTCACGTAAAGATCCACCAACTACATTACACAATTCATCGATACCTAAGTACGAAATAAATCCATAGTCCATCAAGTACAATACAACCCAAACATTTTCAAAATAGCAAATAAAGCATCAATACAACTAAAATATTAACTTACCGCAATGGCACGTAGTTCGGGCTTTCCTCTCGGATCTACTTGTCGCTCACCATCACCTCCACCAATCTCACTACCACTACCATCAACAGGTAAAGGCTCCGATTCCTTTAATGGATCGATGCTCATGTAGCCTTATTTTGTCATCAATGGCCGCCTTATCGAAAGCAAAGTAGAGAAATTCTAAACAACCATTTTGAAATGCGTCTAATCGATGATCATCTAGCAAAACCCAACTCCTATCCTTCGGCATTTTTATTTAGAAAATATTCGCAATTGAGGAACATAGAAGGTAACGAGAGAGTTAAATTTATATATTCGTCTCTCTCGGAATAATTTAATTTCGGAGTATATATATAGTAGGGAAAAAATATTTTGAAAATAATACTGTGATCTCTTTTAAGTGTAAGTTTGGTATCTTATGGGACCCATTTTTTAAACTACGATTTCGAAAGAAAGAGATCTTAGATCAGATGTGATGTTTAGGGGAATAATGTGTACATAATTTAACAAAGCGCATATATATAAAATAATTTAACAAAGATTTTATATACATAAAATAATTTAACTTACCCTCTACAAATTGGTGCAGTGGCTTGTTCAAATCCTTGGGATTTATGAAGTCTGTGATCCCAATTGCTTTACATATTAAAACAAAATTTTATAATTTATTGATTATTAATTACTCCAATTGGATGAATATACTATAGTACAATAAATTAAATGGCGAGTTTATTTATTTATTAATTTAATTTGATACCTTTAATAATTTTATCGGGATTAATGTCAACTCCAATAATTCTTGATGCTCCTCTCGTTCTTGCCCCTTCAGCCACCTTCACATTAATTCAATGAAATTGCAGCTGTCAACATTATTTCGATTTTTTTTTTTAAAGAAATAATTTTTCTTTTGTTTTCTATTAATAATAATTCATGAATCATTGATAATAAAATATATAAAAATATATAAAATATAATTATGCAGAATAAATAAAAAACTTACGGTAAGTCCCACGGCTCCGACGGCGGGAGCGGGAGCGGCAGCGGCGGTGTGAAACAGGGAGGAGGAGCGGGAGAAGAAGGCTTCGGTGGTGGCCGGCCTTAGTAACCGGTGATGTCGTCGGCACGATGGGGGTGGATTTCTGTGGAGAATATTGAAGCGGCGGCGGCGGCGGTGTGGAAGACGGAAGAGGAGCTGAGATAGAGGGATTTTGGCGGTGGCTATCACAAGGCCTTATGCCGTCAGCCGCGACACCGACGGCGACGGCGACGGCGGACTGATTTGCTTCGGCGGAGGAGGGGTGTGGGAGCAGCTGTGATTTGGGAAGAGACGGACTTGGGCAAACGTGTTCTGAAATTAGGGTGGGGAAAAGGGTTTTAATTTGGTTTCGCGACGTTTATACTTATTAGTCGCAGGACCGAAAATTTTCGTGCGACGTTTTCCTATATTTTAGTCGCCACAACAGACTTATGGAAATAAAATAGCGACTTTACTTAATTAAACGTCGCAACAGAAAAATTGTGAAAAAAAAAAACTAATTATATTGCGACGTTTCAATCCATTGCATTATTTACGTCGCAAAACAAATCTAGAAATTTTTAATTGGAAAACCATTGCGACGTAATAATATATAAACGTCGCAAATTTCCCAATCACCTTGCGTCGTTTCAACATTATCGTCGCAAATATTATTAATTAAAAAAAAATAAAAAAAGTTTTTTCTTTTGCGACGAATATTTATACTAACGTCGCAAAATTGCGACGTATATAACCGATTCGTCGCCTTTTCTTCAGGGAACTTTTCGTTTAAAAGTTTGCGACGATTTCTGTGACGTAATTTAGAAACGTCGCAATATTTACTCATTTTTTAGAATTTGAATTTAAATTATGCATTATTGCGACGATATGTTAAGAAAACGTCGCAATTTGAGCGACGTTTACAAAATCGTCGCACATAAAACGTCGCCTGAAATGAAATTTGGCCTAGTGTGTTAGTTAATGCTTTATTCATAATTTGTTTGCATAGACATATAGTGAACCGTTTATGAATAATAGACTCATAATACACGCGACAGGGGGTTATGAGTAAATTAGTGTCTCGGGTTAATAATCATGAATCATATATTTCATAATTGAGGGGTTTTGGGTGAGCAATTCCTGCATAGGGGGAAGATAAAATCCTAGGTCTGTTTTTATTGATATTTTCTCGTGTTTATTTGCTTTCATAATTAGTTTAATTATTTAGTTGATTAAATTTGACAACTTTGCGTAGGCTGGACAAAAATCATAATTGTTAGAATTTGGTACTAAGGACTAGATAATTTGAGTATTCCCTGTGGGGTTTACATCTGCCCCCAAAATATTTCTTTCGCCAAGGGTTATCGACTCCCTGGGGGTTTATAGTGCCCCCAAAATATTTCGTTCGCCATGGGTCATCGACTCTCTGGGGGGCTACTTTCGCCCCCTCGAACGGTTCAGATAACCGAAGAGGACCTTCAGCGTATGATCGCCGAACCTTCAACAAGATCAACTTCTACTTGGTCCTCTAATGGTTCAGGTAACCGATAAGGACCTTCAGCGTACGACCGCGAAAGTTTCAACTCGTGTTGCCACTGAAGCAATGACACAGCCGTGCGCATCCACCTCAGACCATAGGTCTCGAGCGCCTCATCCTAAAGTGAGGGGCTATCCCATCCCAAGGTTGGCATCACCCTTACCTTTCAACCCCAAGTGGGTGCACATCCCATCTCAAGAAACGAGTATAATCTCCCTACTCAAAAAATAGAACATCCCCAAAGGGGTGAACATCAATCACCTTAAAATAAAAATCAAAAGAAAGAAAGAAGAAACGTGCATGTGGCTTACACGCGCCAGCCACGCTCGTCAATCATAAAAAAAAAAAAAAAAAAAAAAAAAGGGGTCAAATCGCGCGCACTAGACCCAAGAACAAGAAGAAGAAAAAAGAGAGTAAAATAAGAAGAATTAGAAGAAGAAAGAAAGAAGGAAGAAAAAGAAGAAGAAAACAGAAAAGAAAAAAAAAAAAAAAAAGGCGTGCGTGCACAGCACTCGCGCGTGCGTCATGCGAAAAAAAAAAAGAGGCTCGCGTGCACAGCACGCGCGCGTCAGCGGAGAAGGAAAAAAAAAAAGGCGCGCGTGCATAGCACGCGCGCGCATCAGCAGAGAAAAAAAATTATTAAAGCGTGCGCAAGCACGCGCGCCTTCCCAAGGCGCCCTTGGACCGCACGCTCCCATCAAATCGAGCGCAACTTTGACTACTTTCCACCAAATTGCGCGTAGATTTTGACTCGCTTCACCAAATCGCACGAGAACTTCAACGCGCTTCACCAAATTGCGCGAGCTCTCCAACGCGCCTCGCCAATTCGCGCGCGCTCTCAAACGGATAAATAAAAAATATTATTTCTCCACACCACGCCAACAGTTATCGGTACACCACGACACCGATATACTCTTGACACGATCCGGCATCATTTTCGACTTGGCTCCCACATCGAATCGAGAGTAGGGAGCTTGCAAGACTCCCACGAGGAGCAAACTCGCTCGGTCGTACAAATCCGTTGCGAGACAACTCCCATGAGGAGCCAACTCCATCGGTATTACGAACACGCAGCGAGACAACTCCCACGAGGAGCCAACTCGCTCGGAACTACAACCCGTAGCGAGACAACTCCCACGAGGAGATAACTCGCTAGGACATATAACCCGTTGCGAGGCAACTCCCACGATGAGCCAACTCCCTCGGGTCTATGAAACCACAGCGAGATAACTCCCACGAGGAGAGCACTCGCTTCGTCCTATAACCTGTTGCAGGACAACTCCCACGAGGAGCCAACTCCCTCGGGTCTCAAAACCACTGCGAGATAACTCCCACGAGGAGACCCACTCGCTCCGTCCTACAACCCGTTGCGAGACAACTCCCACGAGGAGACCACTCGCTTGGTACTACCAACCCGCAGCGAGACAACTCCCACGAGGAGACAACTCGCTCGATACTACCAACCCGCAGCGAGACAACTCCCACGAGGAGCCAAATCGCTCGGCACTACGAAGCAGTTGCAAGGAAACTCCCACGAGAAGACACCACGCTCGGTAATAAGACTTGATGTGAGACAACTCCAACAAGGAGACTACTCGCTCAGAGCGACCTGAATCCGCATACTCCCCAGTCGCGTGTCCAATGCTCCTATAACTTCGCTGCTAGACAACTCCCATGAGGAGACAACTCCCCCGAAATTCACTATATAATCGCAAGCTCAAGTTAGCACGATTACAACCCTAGAAACACTTAGATATATTATGGGAATCTATATAGCCTGGCCAGCTTGATTACTCAAAATTATCTACTTGTTTTCGATGGGTCCTTCATTAAAACGTGGCCGGTCCAAACATACTTACAACCCACGAGGTCTAACAAGTGGCACGATCCCCATACAAAAATCTTGAGAGCCTAATCCCCTCCTTAAGTACATCACGCACAAGGCTATATGTAAACACATACAAGCAACGCGTCAAAACATTGACAATATCGATAAATAATAACTCCCACGAGGAGAATACCAGCTCCGTGCTACTACATTATCGCGAGACAACTCCTACGAGGAGATAACTCGATCAACTCCTACTTAGGACTAGATAATTTGAGTATTCCATGTGGGATCGACATCCGACTCTCACGAGTCCACTTTTACTACTTGTTTGGGATACGTGCACTTGCGTGTTAGGTATTTAGCCCAACACCGATAATTTCTGTTTTTTCAAAAATAATTTACCGTATATGCGGTTTTAAGTCGGGACAGTACATATCAGTTCGGTTTTTTTGATTCGCGGTTCGGTTTTTCGGTTTCTCGATTTTTTGATCACCCCTACTATTTCGAGAATACTTGTAATTCCTCATCTATCTCTCATTATCCAAATACTTTGAAATTAATTAGAAACATAAGTTGTGACAACTTATATGAGTGCTTAAAGCATCTTATGTGACGTAATACCTTATCTTATATCTTATATATAAAAGAAAGAAACGTTGGGCAACCCTAAAAAACCCTAATGGTTTTTCTGTAATTATTTATTTTTAACATTTTTTCTCTACTAATTTTTAACTATAATTTTAAACAATTATCAAACTTACTACCCGTGAATAATCTTACCTTATTGTTACTTATGTAATTATTTATTTTTAATATTTTTTATGTATTAATTTTTTTAACTATATCTTTCAACAATTACTGATCACCTAATTTTCATAAATATATCTAAAATCTTACGAGATAAAGCTAGAAATTCAATATGAATAATACTACTGATATGCCTATTTGGGCCAACCCAATAAGCCTACAATCTCTTTACCTACTGGGCCACGAGCCCAATATTGAAGACCACTACTACCGAGGCCCAATCACCTTCAAGTAAGGTTTGAGTCCGACAATCTCCACTAAGCTATAAATAATCATTGGAACTCATTCCTTATGGTACGTCCTATTATCTGAGCAATACTATTAAATGTATTCTCTGGACTATTTGTACTATCAACACGTCTGACTTGAGCGTCGGAGGGGTTTCCGCCGGATCAACCCCCGGCCTAGTTCACGTGTTCTATGATCGCAGGTATCTCAGTGTCATCAAGCTCGTGAGCAAGTGATTCACTCTGCTCTTCCAGCTCATCCTACTTCAACTACTTGAGGTGATCTAACTTTAGCATCATCATTTTGGCGCCGTCTCTGGGAAGGCAAACAAGATCACGTAACGCGCAAGATGGCCTTGAGACTTCTGCTCAGGGGGGTGTGACACTGCTAACAACCTCCCACCTCGTGGAGGCTCTGGCTTGTCACATCCTCCTCCCCATGCTCGGGATCCACTACGAGGCCTTCATCGGATGTCCCACTAGATCCTCAACAGGATTCACTTCTTCCCGCCCCTCGATCGGTTCAGACAACCGAGGAGGCCCTTCAACGCTAGTAAGGGTTAACGACTCCCTGAGGGCTTACCTCTGCCCCCAAAATATTTTGCTCGCCAACGGTTATCGACTCCCTGGGGGTATACAGTGCCTCCAAAACATTTCGCTCGCCAAGGGTTATCGACTCCATGGGGGCTTACATCTTCCCCCAAAATATTTCGTTCGCCAAGGGTTATCGACTCCCTGAGGGCTTACATCTGCCCCCAAAATATTTCGTTCGCCAAGGGTTATCGACTCCCTGGGGGTTTATAGTGCCCCCAAAATATTTCGTTCGCTGGTATCTCAAGGTCATCAAGCTCGTGAGCCAGTGATCCACTCTGCTCTTCGAGCTCATCCTACTTCAACTACTTGAGGTGATCTAACTTTAGCATCATCAACTACATTATTAAATTTTATTATATTAGTGTACTATATTTTTCTTATTATGTATTAAATTGATTATTTTTTTCACTATTTAAATAATATCCCGTGCATCGCACGGGGGAAAATGTTAATATTGTTTAAGATAAGTTTAGCTAAACGATATGTTAATATATGTGAGTAGTTATTCTTTGGTGCAATTGGATTTATGAAATAAAATATAGGCTTGGCATTTTATCACCACGATTTTTAGCACAAATAATGACATTAAAATAGTTGCATTATATCATTTTCTTTAGGTCTTAAATATTTATTTCATTCTCTTCATTGTTATCTATTTGTTTTTCCTTTAATTAATTTAATTTAATTTTGATTATATTTCGTTGACAAGATCAGATAATCCAAAAATCAGACGTACAATTCTGAGCCGTAGATTTTCTGTTTATGTTGCTGCAAATCTGTACATTGACGTAAAAAAGCAGGTTTTATGACCACGGTACACACGTGTGACTTTTACCGAAGTGGGACCCGCTTGATCTGCAAACATCATGCCACGTCACGATGACCTCATGAAGCTTTCCACATCTCCAGCCGTCCAAGTGTGAAATGCTTCGCTCATAGCCGTCCATCGAAGCTATAGAGTCAACGACGTTGACAAGTGGTGCATCATACGCGCCGCTCAATGCGTGTTAAGAATAAATTCACTTTACTTTAGTTTGCATATAATAGTTTATAATAGGGTAAATTACACCCACACCCCTGAGGTATGCTTAAATAACTTTAAGGTCCATGTGGTATCGATAATTATACTCACCCCCTTGAAACGTAGTTATAAATTCTAATGAGATAATGCATTGGATACGTTATTACGATAGTGTTCTAACGGACTATTGGTTTCAGGAAGTGGTGGAGATAACATAGAGTTATGGGGAGTTATGGGGTGACATAGCTCCCCCAATATTTTTTAAATCACCCATAACTCTTTGTTGTCTCCACCACTTCCTGAAACCAATAGTCCGTTAGAACACTATCGTATAACGTATCCAATGCATTATCTCATTAGAGTTTATAACTACGTTTCAAGGGGGTGAGTGTAATTATCGATACCACGTGGACCTTAAAGTTATTTAAGCATACCTCAGGGGTATGAGTGTAATTTACCCTTTAAAATATTATGTGTTTATTATCTATGTTTCATTACTATTTAATTGAATTTCTCCATAAATATTGACCAAACTATGGAAAATAAAGTTAATTATGTTTTATACATTAAAAGATATTAATAGAACTATAGAAGGGTGAATAATCACAATTAGCGAACTTTCCGATTTTTTTTTTAAGTGAAAAAACTCTATTTCGAACAACTTCTACAATTGGAATGATAATTTTTATTCCTAAATCGAAACTTTTGGCAATGGGGATTCAAAAATTTAAAATTCTTTTATCTACAAAATAAAATACACAACAATAGCGGTACTGCAAGCATAGTTTTTGGAAGACAAAAAGATCGAAACTTTTGAAATTATATTCTTAATCTCAAATTCGATCGAAATCTAATATGAATTTCAATTCCATCCGACCATAATTAAATATCAGAAATTGCAAATTTGTGAATTCGGAAATCAAAATCGGCGGAATTATGTATTTGTCGGTCAAATGAGTACATAATAATATAAGGGCAAATTACAATCATCCCTGATGTATGGTCAAATTACGAAAACCCCCATCTTGTTTGGGTAATTACAACTACTCATCAACTATAAATCTTCTTACACGTCCACCCTTGCAGTTCAAATTTAGTGGAATTTTCGAGATTATATGGAACTCCAATTCGAACTCCACATTTTG
Source organism: Erythranthe guttata (assembly GCF_056151865.1). Lineage (NCBI taxonomy): Eukaryota > Viridiplantae > Streptophyta > Magnoliopsida > Lamiales > Phrymaceae > Erythranthe > Erythranthe guttata. The sequence goes on along the minus strand of NC_142546.1, from coordinate 13,804,015 downwards.
AAGCAAGATGATCATAATACGTATTTTTTGGCTTGTATATATCAGATTGTGGTGCATCAAAAACTCTATTTTTACACAAAACGATTACAATATAGCATATTCCATGTAATCTAGATGATTATGTTGAATTCGATACCATATAAATTTAGGTGTAAAGAAAAAATATAATTAATATAGTAGATATAATTATCCAAAAAGATAAATTTTTCATAAATTGACTGTACCTCAATATGCTGCTTGTAGTTTACCCATAGTATAATATGAACGGGAAAAAATAAAGAAAAATACTAATGCAGCCGCAAGAGAGTCGAGTGCATCACACGCATTAATTTCGAGAGTAGCACCACCCCACGTGGCTTGCCTCGAATTCTCCTTGTCGGCAAGTGGGCACCCAGCTTTTTGACCCCCCCACCCCCTTCATAAAAACGCGTGAACATTTTATAAACCCCCTTTGACATTTTCTAAAGTCAACCACCAAAATCACCAAAATCCCACCCCAACTCTCTCTCTCTAAATTCCTAGTGAGAGAAAACAATACTCCCACCACCATCCACTTTCTCTCTCTACAAAAGTCAGCGCCTTCTTTTTGTCTCTTCACAGCAAAGAACAGAAAAAGAAAAAAAAGAACAGAGGAAATGGAGGATGACTGGGATCTCCACGCGGTGGTCAGAAGCTGCACCTCCTCCACCACCACCACCACCACCGCCGCCGCCGCCGCCGCCGAACAAACACCTCGCACCCAACTTTTCAGCACCACCTCCGACCAAGATTGCAGTAGCTTACAAGATCTGCTGTTCGAGCCGAGAAGAGAGAATAATTCCTCAGAAGAGCTGCACGATCTCTGCAAACCCTTCTTCCCAAAAAAGACAATTAATTCAGAAAAAACATTATTTATTCCACCACAAAGATTATTACCGGTTTCACCACTCTCTGTTCTTGGTGGTTTGCAAGATCTATCTTTTGAGCAAGCTGTAGTTAAACAGCCACCTCCCAAAACACAGATTCATCACAAAAATCAGCTCTTTTCTGTTGTTAATGGCTCCAAACCTAGTTCTTCTCATCACCCCAATCCAAGGTCCAAGAAAAGGTGTGTGTGTGTGTGTGAAAAATTGATTCTTTTTTTTTTTTTTTTTTAATTTAATTACTGAAATTGACTTAAAAGGAAATAATGGGTTTGTGTTTAGATATGGATCTAATTTCTAATATTTAATAATGATTTTTTTTATTAACTTTATAATTATATCTATAGGTGTGTGTATGTGTGTGAAAATTGATTTTTAGTATTTTTTTTTTAAATGATTATTGAAATTGATTGAAAACAAAATAATGGGTTTGTGTTAATATATGGATCTAAATTCTAATTATTTAATAATAATAATTTTTTTTAATTAATTTTATGATTAAATATTTGCAGGAAGAACCCATTGAAGAAGGTTTGTCATGTATCTGCAGAGGGTTTATCTTCAGACATGTGGTCTTGGAGAAAATATGGCCAAAAACCAATCAAGGGCTCTCCTTATCCTAGGTTTGTTTCTTCTTCTTTTATTTAATTTCAAATAATTAATTCATTAATGATGTTAATTGGGGGGCTTGAAATTAATAAAATCAAACTACTGAATACTCGATTCAAGATTGTTCGTTAATAGCTCGTTTGAGCTTCGTTTATTCATATATATGTAATGAACAAGTTTAGAACATATATTTTCGTTTGATGAGTTAGAAAGATCGACATGAAACTGGAGTAGCTTGAAGTTAAGCTACTCAAGTTTAATTCGTGTTCGGCTTGACTCGACTCGATTTTTACATTACTTGATTTATTTAAGTGAGGTACATAAATAGGAATAAAGGGTTTATTTATTTTTATTTTGTTCAACATAATTCGTGCTCGGCTCGACTTGATTTGTTTACATTTTTAAGTACTAATAATGATTCTTGAATAAAGGGTGTATTTATTTATTCAACATAATTAATGATTAATTTATATTTGTGGAATTAAACAGGGGTTATTACAAATGCAGCACGTTAACAGGATGTATGGCAAGAAAGCAAGTGGAGCGTAATAAATCCGACCCGGGAATGTTCGTAATCACCTACACGGCGGAGCACAACCACCCGGTGCCTACCCACCGGAACTCGCTCGCCGGGAGCAGCCGCAACAAGCCCGCCGAGGCTCCCAACTCCGACGAACCCAAGAAAGCCTCTTCCTTGCCGGAAATGTTGGAGGGCGGCAGCCAGCCGGAGGAGGATTTTGCCGCCGGAGCGGATCTCGACGACGAAGACGACGACCTCAGCCCGTCGAATATGGCGTTGGACGACAGTTTCTTCGCGGGGTTGGATGATTTAGATGGGGAGGAAGGTGGGGAGTGCTTTAGTACTACCGATCGATTTCCGGCGAGTTTGCAGTTCCCTTGGCTTGCGAATAATGGAACCGCCGGTGGCGGCGCTGCCGCCGCCGCTGGAGGGGGTTGTTGACTTGGGTGGGGAATGATGCTTTTCGTGTGGCTCACTTCTCTTGCCATTTTGTAGTACAGAGACAACTTTTTTGTTCGGTTGAGAGTTGTAAAGAATCTTGAACTTTTTTTTTGTGAGTAACCTATACATTTAATTAAATCTCTAATCATAAAAGATCCTTGTAGAGGTAAAAGAAAAAAAGCATAGATGCGATTGGATTTGTTTATTTATTTATTAATTAATTAATTGGATGTGTGTTAATTAATGATCATAGTTAAATTTTTTTTTATTAGTTAATCTTTTATGTCACATTTTGATTAATGATTATGAATTATGATTCATTGCTTGGTAACTTTAACATTCCTATTTCTATGGGGTGCAACTTGTTGGTATGTCAGATTTGGGCCTGGTTATTTAGACGAGGTGTATTTGAACCTTACTAATCGCATTTTCACATATGTGTGTGAGATTATGTGTATATTGTTAAGTGTATATTTTTACACTTTATCGTATCTTTTTATTTGAGCTTTTGGTGTGTTTTAATGATAATTGGTGCTTAAAAAGTTGATTTATTGTATTTCAGGTATAAATTGAAGAATTGGAAAAGTATGGGGTCAAAACTGAAATTTTGGAGAAAATATGGGCCAAAAGTGAAAAAAAAACAGAATTCTGGAAAATCAAGGACCGCACGGCCGTGCGGATTTTAGGCATAAATCTCACACGGCCGTCCGGATGGGCGAAATAGCGCAGTGAAGGAATTTTAATTGCACAAGGAAACTGCCTTCTTCCCCAAGTTCTCCACCCTATATAAGACCAAGCCAAGCACACAATTAGGGATATCTTTTTACGCAATTTCAAGAGCAACAAAGCAATAACGAAGACGAAGAATTCGAAGACTCCAAGCAAAGATTTATCGTCTATGATTTATTCTATTTGCGTTTTTGATTTAATTATGAGTAGCTAAACTACTTATTTCTAGGATTTTATTTGGAACCCTATGTGGGATTTATGAACCCTTTTCTATGATTTTATGCAAGTTTTAATTCCGGATTATTTCTTCTACTTGTTTTATTAAGTGCATGAACTTGATCACCTTATGTGCTTTTATGTTATTGTTAATCGCATGAATCGGAAGATCGGGTTAATAATTAGAACTGTGGTAGAAGAGCCTTTGTGGTATTAACATAGGAATATAGTTAATCTCTTAGGTAACCATTATTGAGATTTGTGCTTAATGCTGTGTTCTAGAATTAATTGCATAGGAATATAGTAATTGAATCTAGAGTATTAGAATCGTAATACACGCGGAAGCGGGTTATGATTAAATTAGCATCTCAGGTTAATAATCCGCGTTAATTGCTTGCATAATTGAAGGAATTGGGGGAGTAATAATCACATAGGGGGAAGAATAAAATCCTAGGCTTGTCTACTTTGATTAAATCTTCGTTTTTAATTGCTTTCTTGTTTTTGCTTGTTTTTAATTTAGTTTAATTTAGTTTATTCTCTCAAAACTCGACTGTGTAGGGTGGGCTTGATAATAATTGGTAGAATTTAGCGTCTAGGATTAAGTAATTAAATATTCCCTGTGGGTTCGATATCCGGACTTAATTGTCCACTATATTACTTGTACGATACGTGCACTTGCGTGTAGGTTTTCGCCCAACATATATCTAAGTTTATTAAATTTATGCAGTGTAAATTACCAGGTGTAGTGTCTAATTTTTTGTCATATTTATGCTGTATCAAATTAAATTTCACGATAGATTAATAACTGATCGTCTCTTGTTTTTAGGAAAGATTTAAGGGTCCATTTGGATGGAGGGATTTGGGGAGGGATTTGATTTGGGGAATGGATTTGAAATGACTTCAATTTTGGAGTCATTTGAAATCCATCACTATTGCTCCAAAATCAACTAAAAAGGAGGGGTGGAGATTTGAAATCCATCTCCAAATCCCTCAATCCAAACAAGTCCGAGGGATTTGTTATTATGGATTTGAAATCTCTCCCCCAAATCCCTCCATCCAAATGCACCCTAATATCCTTCTACACATTAAGAATTGTGTGTGTTTCTATGTAAATATTTGTGAAGTTGTGCTCTCGAGCCCGAGCTCGAATTTAGACGAGTCCAATCTTAAAGTTCCAACTCTTTTAACTTGAAGTATTATTTTTGTTACTACTTATATTTATAATTAGAACGATTAAATTTAATTCGTAGATTTGATTAAACAACTACTCACAAAGCACACATACACATGGGTGCGTGTGATTATGTGTAGATCTACGGTTCAAATTCACCAAATATAAATAACCAGGTCTAACATCTGACTTCCGTAAATGGGCATGTAAATAATTAAGAATGACTCGAGCTAGATTAATCAATACTCGAGTTTCAGCATGTGTACATTGAGCCGGCCGGTTCACAAAGTCCAAATGAGCCCATTAATAAAATAGAGGATGTGGCTTTAACTTCTTGTTAGTAGGCCTTCTGATCCCTTAGTGAAGCCCAATCAGAAACTAAATTGATAAAATAATAATAATAATTAAAATTGAACAACGTAATCGACCGTTCATTAGATGGATTAGCTGATTGGTGACACGTGTCGGTGCCACTTGAGTCTGAGTGTGAGGGCATCCAATTGTATACATTTTTGTCAAAAAAACTCAATAATTTGATGAACGCCTTGAAGACGGTTCTATTAAAAACAGTGTAAATTACACCTACATCCCTAATGGTACTAAAACAATCTTAAGGTCCCTATAATATCGATAATTACAATCACCCCTTTGAAACATTGTTAGAAACTCTAACAACATAATGCATTTGATAAGTTATTCTATTAAGATTCTAAATGACTATTAAGTTCAAGCAGTAATGGAGACGACATAAAACTAGGGATGGCATAGTTCTCATAACATTTCTTAAATCTTTATTATTTTATATAAAATTTATAAATTTTCATCTATGGTAGCATTAACGACCCCGCATAAAACAAATATAGTGCATATCATCCCGGTAATTGTTTCAGGGGTGTGACTTGAATTACCAATACCACATGAACCTTAAAGTTATTTTAACATACCTCAGCGACGTAGGTGTAATTTACCCTTAAATTTAATAAATAAATATATTAAATTGTGGGTTGGGGATACAGAAATTGTGGACTTGTGCCAACCATAATTATGACCTTAATTTCGTTCAGACATAAATTTCAACCTAAGTAACCTATCATTTTTGCAGGAAATATAAATAAACGAAAATGAAAGAAAAAAGTATAAGTCAATATTAATTAATTAATTTTGAGTTTATTGCATTTACTACCCCTGTGAAAATCGTAACTGCGCGATTCCCCCCTATCATAATAAAATTAGCAAAAACCCCCCTGTGCTAATTTTTAGGTTGCATACTTGACCCATTTAACTTTTGACCATTGACTAGGTGTGAAAAGACAAAATACCCTGCGAGGGTTTTGCAAAAACAAAAGACCCAGTCCTTCAACGAGTAATTTTTACAACTTGGGGACCAAATTGAATTTATGAAAACTTAAAGTGGTTAAATTGCAATTTCCAAAACTTAATTAAAGAAAAAAAAAAAGTCCATCTTTCACAGGACCGGCCTCCACCACCACCTCCCAGATCTTCTCCGCCGCCATATGTGCTCAACAGCCCAGCACCCGCCGCCCGAGTCATCTTCGCCGCCATCTTTGCCTAATAGCCCACCACCCATCGCCCAACCCATCTCCGCCGCCATATTTGCTCAGCAATCCACCACCAACCGCCCAACCCATCTACGCCACCATCTTTGCTCAGCAACCCACCACGGCACCACCCACCATCTCCGCCGCCATTATTTTTCAGCAGCCCACCGCAACAGCGTACACCATCTCTGTCGCCATTTTTTCTCAACAGGAAGCATATCCACCGCCATTGCTATAAAATTGCAGAAACACTAATTTCTTTTTGAAGGTGGAGAAAATTGAAACCAATGATTTTGTTGATGTGCGAAGCTTTGCCTATTTATTTTTGGAAATCTCCATTAATGAACATGATGAGAAGATTTATTCCAAAGAAAAAAGGACAAGAAGTCGAAGAAGACGAAGAAGAGAGGACAGGGGAGAGAAGGTGTAGGCTTTTGGGGGTAATTATGTCACTTCACATGCAAAAATGAAGAAAAAATCGCACAATCCGCGAGTGCGATACACGCTATGCTCCGAGGGGGGTTTTCGCCTTTGACTAATTAGTACAGGGGGGTATTTGCTAATTTTTTTATGATAGGGGGGAATCGCGCAGTTACGATTTTCACAGGGGTAGTAAATGCAATAAACTCAATTAATTTTAGCATACACAAATCAAATAAAGTAGGCCAAATTTTCCACAAACCCCACCACTATAATTAATTTAATTCCACACTTTTAAGAATTTCTCATCATTAATTCACGATATTTAAGTATTTAACCACTATATATACAAACAAATCAAAAGGAAAACTGAACCTGCTAATTAAAAAACTAAATATTCCTCGATCAACAATGGTGGAGACGTCGGAGCAAGTCCGCCCACTCGCCCCCGCCTACGACCGCCACACCAGCAGCGACGACGAATCCGCCGCCGTCACCGGAATCCGCCGCAGGCGGTGCCTGAAATGCTGCGGCTGCGCCGCCGCGGTCATCCTCATCCAAGCCGTAGTCGTCGTCATCCTAATCTTCACAGTGTTCAAAGTCAAAGAGCCAGTCATCCGCATGAACAAGGTCACCGTACTCAACCTCGATTTGGTCAACGGCACTACCACCACACCACGGCCAGGGTCAAACATGACATTAAACGCCGACGTTTCGGTGAAGAACCCGAACCACGCGTCGTTCAGGTACATGAACACCACGACCACGCTGTACTACCGCGGGGCAGTGATTGGCGAGGCGCGTGGGCCGCCGGGGAGCGCGAGGGCGCGTCGGACGATGAGGATGAACGTGACTGTGGAAGTGATAACGGATCGGGTTCTGTCGAACCCGGATTTGGGTACGGATATAAATACGGGTCTGCTGACGATGACTACTTATACGGTGGTCGGTGGGAGGGTTAAGATGCTGATGATCAAAAAGCATCTGACGGTCAGGATGAATTGTAGCATGACGATTAATATTACCAGCCAAGCGATTCAGGAACAGAAGTGTAAGCGAAAGGTCAAGCTTTAATTTAGATTTTTTTTAATAGAATATTTAAAAATACATATTTAATTTATGTAATTTTTGGTGTATACTTATTAAAATTTATATTCGCCTTGTTGTGTTTTGGATTTTTAATTTTTTTTTTTTTTTGGTTTGCGTGGTTGTAATTATTGATTAGTTTATTAATCCATTATCCATGACCATGTTATTTATTCAATAAAGTATGCTTAATTACTTTATACTGCTACTAATTACTTTTCTTTTTGTAATTAATAACGTTGTTTATGATAATAATTTCGATGTCTACATGAGCCATCAAATTTACATTCATATTAATACCATATGTTTGTGTGTATTGTGCATGTGCATGAGCATGTACGTAATATTTTAGCTTGAAATAAATTTATATATGAGCGTGTTCAAACTTTGAAAACTAATTAAAGAATGTGAAGTAAGAAAAATCTGAAATCTAGCATAGTATTCAAACATTCAAATAATTTCAAGTTGTGTAGTGTAAGCTTGTAAGAGATGGTCTAGGTGTTGGAGCTAGATAATTTTGTGTTAAATGACTCGATTTTGAATTCCCTTGTTAACGGTTGTTATGTCGAATTTGTCACACTTGGTTAACCTAATGTGGCTTGACTCGTATAATGTACAAACTATTATACGAGAGTATAAATTTATCCAGTACACCTATATGTTAAAAAAAATATATATTTAGTTATTTACTTTACCACTCGTCTTTGACTACAAATTAGTATAGTCAACATTTGTGTCCGGGGCTTCACCAGATGAAAAAAAAAATAAAAAAAAAAATCTCACATTTCCAATTAAACAAAAATAATAAGAATAATAATAAGTAGAGTAATACTTATGTTGTCTACAATAATCAATTTAGCGACTTTGGTTATTGACTTCAACTTTTGAATACGTGTTTCTCTTTCTAGAAAACGCCAATTCTCATGTGATGTTGTGGCATGTGGGTGGATTAGTTAAGGAAATTGCTATTGCGGTTTGAAAATTGCTAATTGCGGTTTATAATAAAACCTAAAAAAAAATACTTTATCTCTCTAAAACCCAAAAACTTCTCAAAAAAAATCCAAACCCTCCAAAACGCGTAAAAGCCCAACTTGGGCGCCCATTCATTCAGTGCACGCCCAAGTTGGGCGTGCAAGCTGCATTTGGGCGCCCGAGTTGGGCGTCCAGTGCAAATTTTTTTTTTCTTTGTACACGCCTTGGGCGCCCATCTTGGGCGTTCGAACATTTTTTGCGAAAAAAAAGCCCTACAAATCGATTTGTAGGGCTTTTTAACATGAAATTGGTTCCGTAATCGACCTACCCAATGCATATTACACATAAAAGAGTCGAAATTACATCAAAAAATCGAAGCCCAACCCTTCTTCAAGCTTGATTTCGAATTTTCAATTTTTGTTTTTTTGCTATTTACAGTTTTGGGGGGTTTTTGGATATTTTTAAAAGTTTTGGAGGGTTTTTGGATATTTTTAAAAGTTTTGGGGGGTTTTATTATAAACCGCAAATAGCAATTTTGTGACCGTAAATAGCATTTCATTTAGTTAATTAATTAATCACTCGAAAAATTAGGTTCATTGATGTTTGTGATCGGAGTTTGGAGAAGGGTACAAATATTGGAGCGATATATGGGAATATGCATTATAACACGTTGCATTAGACGATTTCGGTGTATGATTTGAAGGAGGAAGCGACACGTGAGATTATGATGCCTTGGGGCCGATTGGCCGATATTCCTTATCGGACGACAAGTGAAAGGATGCCTTTGTGTCAATGTGTGTTTATGCTTAATGTTCATGATGACATCTTTGAGGAGATTTAGCGACTAGGGGGTGATTGTAGACCCGGTTTTCAACGTTTGTAACTGGGTCGAAGAATCGGTTATGGATGATCCCAATTAAAATTCGATCGAGTCTCCAGTTTATAGGCGGCGGATCGGTGCATGCCCGAGAGCCTTGTTTAATTTCTCCTAGACTGGGCGCTTGCCGGGTAGTTTTTGTTGCTACCTAAATGTAGTTTTTGTTGCTACCTAAATGAAGTGTGTGTGTTTTTTTTGTCATTAAGTTCTTGATGAACTAGGGTTTTTGTTTATTGTGGCCTATATATATGGTCAATGTATTTATATTTAATCTAATCAAAGAAAAAAGAAAAAGAAAAAAAGAATTGAAGAAGAAGAAGAAGTGATTATTAGGTCAATTAGTAGGGGAGGGCTCAATTCATAGATAATTGGAAACAGTGTTATAGAAGTGTGAACTTTCCCTTTGACAAATCAAAAGAAAACAAACAAGACCGCGCGCAATAACCTCTTGTCCTTTTGGCAGACACATTTTCAAATTATGTGCTTCATTTGGTTGTACGTAACCTCTCTTTTTTCCACACTTACAAAATCTTTGAAATGATTTAATTATTGGTGGAGTTTTTCTGTTAGGTGGAAATAGCTACTTTGACTTCAGTCTTCCTATGGTGTGAATGTTATTATCTTCATTTCATTTTTCCTTGTTTGACTCAAATTGGTCATTACTTAGTGGTATAATATTTATTTAAGAAAAAAGAAAAATGTTTTGTTGGGCAGGCGAGTAATTAACTGTTTCAAACTAAGACCTAGTTTGGTTATGCTTACAAGCTGTTAAAAAAAGTTTATATGTTAAAGAACTTACGTTTTTCTAAAGTGTTTCGTAATTGTTTTGAAAAAAAATCTTAAAACTTAAAAAATAAGAAGTTCTAGAGCATTTAAGATATTTTTTCCAAAATACATTTATCTTGTTTTTTATTTAAGATTCTGTAAAGAGTAAACATAGGTTATAAACTCATTTTTATATAACATTTTAAAAATTAATTCGAAAAATAAGACGGAACAATTTACCAAATATTGAAACAACTTATCAGCTGTTTGAAATAAACTCAGTTAAATGAGCTCTAAGTTGCAACTTGTGACATAAAGCTTATTTTTACATGTCTTTGTAGAATTTCTAGGTTAGTGTATATATCCAATTCAATCCCACATTTTGAATCCGATGGTTTAAACATTTATCGTTAATTCAGGCCCAAATTCGATTCAATCGCTTAATTACTCGTAGTTACTTTTCTAATTGGAGTTAATATGTTTAGAAAAAAGAAATAAAAAATCTTATTTATTTCTGACATGGAAAAACGTAAAATGTGAGTAGATTTGTAAATTTATTTTACTAGGTAACTTTTTTTTTTTTTTTTTTTTTTTTTTTTTTTTTTTAATAAAAAAACACAAATAACGATTCTAATATAAAAATAAATTAATAAGAAAAGTTTGAAATTTGCAAATCCCAAAAAGTACGTAACAAAAATCTAAGCCCAAATGTATAGAAGTTGCATCACCCCATGTTGGCCATTAAATGAGTTTGCTCTGTTTCCAAACTAAAAGTATTAAATGCTGCTGCTCAACACACCCCCCCACCCCCACCCCCACCCCCCATTCAGATGGCATTTTCCACCCCCATCGCCACTCTCTTTTCTCAATGTCCACCAATCCTCCGCCGCCGCCGCCCTTGATCTCCTCCGCTAAATCCGCCTCTTTCTCCAGAAACCTCCGATCCATCGGATTCGGCTACTCCTTCGCGATCGCTCTCGGATTCCTTGTACTCTTCTCCTCCATCGTCCTCGCCTTCTACATCTGCTGCCGATCCTCCGCCGCCGCCCGCCGCCGCCGCCACGACCTGCAGATTCAAAATCAGAACCGCCGCAATCGCTCCGGCGAGCACAGCATCTACCTCCCCAGCACAATCTTCGTCGACGAGAGCGAGCCTCAGAACGGCGTCGTCGGACTTGACCAGGCGGTTATCAACTCGTACCCGAAGCTCGTCTTCGCGAAGAGGAGCGGAAATTGGGGGAACGACGCCATTTGCTCGATTTGCCTGTGCGAGTACCGCGAATCGGAGGTGCTGAGGATGCTGCCGGACTGCAAGCACTGTTTCCACGCGATGTGCGTTGACGCGTGGCTGAAGCTCAACGCGTCTTGCCCTGTCTGCCGGAACTCGCCGCTGCCTACGCCGATGTCGACGCCGCTGCAGGAGGTGGTGCCGCTTTCTCAGTACGCCGATGGGCGACGGCGGTGATGAGTTTTGGTAACTGTTGGATTAATCTGAGGATGGATTGTAATTTTTCTGTTTTTGAGGGGTGGAAATGTAAACAAGTTTTTTGGGGTTAGCTGGCAATTTTGGCAACAATAATCGGAATCGGAATGTGAGTTACCTTTTAAGTTCTTCTAAAGAGCAATTAAGTCGTGATTATAAGATTAATCGCATTGTGCATTGCTACTAATTTAAGGCCTCGTATGGTATGGTTGGGGAGATAAAACATGATTAACTAAGTAATCGGACTTTGTTTGATGTTTACTATCCTATAATTTATCGTGTCGATCCACAAATATTATTTTATCATATCTTATTTCACCTTTTAGCTACGGTTAATATTGAATCTTCTAAGGTCCAATAATATAATTGAGTTTTATTAGATAATAAAATTTTATATTAGCTAATTTTATCCTAGCAATCAAACGAACCCTAAATGTATAGTAGTTTAAAGAATCCTTCTAAAATTAAAATTGGAGTTTTAATGATATTTTGTACATTATTCTACTGTAACATTAATAATAAAAACTTATTTGACATTAATTCATTTTTTTTGCATTTTACTTATAACTTGTCCGTTCCGATCGCGATGTTCTGGCAAACCATGGTCACAACTTAAAAAATAAGTAACATGTAGAGAATTTTGTAAACCTGTAAATCGATTCGGTTACGTTTAATTTTTGGTTCGGTTTTCCAATTTTCGGTTCGTATTTTTTATTCTTTTTAAATTTATAACCCTCCCTAATCAACAAGGCCTGTTGGGCGTGGTGAGAATTTTCTTAAGAAGCCCAAATCAACATAGTATTTATAAATTTGGGCTTTTAAATTAAACAAAGCCCATTGGTCCAAGGATACCCTCGCATCTTCCCCTATTTAATACCTGGCATTGTTCATTAGGTTTACACCAAAATCGCCTCTCTCTCTCATCTCACTTAATTCCTTCATTGTTCACAGATTCATCAATTTTTATTTAAATACTGCAAATTTGCGATGAAGATGAAAAATTCGAAATTGATTACAGTATTCATTGCTGTAGCGTGAAAATCATCTTTTGGTTCGTATTCACTGAGCAATTTTTTTATTTATTTTTTTAATTTATTTTTTAATGATAATCGAAGGACCTATAGACGAGAGGCTAATTTATCGATGCCGATTCAGTCAAGTTTACCTTCGAACATCAATTTTTATTTTTTTAGGTTCTGAATTTTGATCTCCGATCCGGTGAGTTTCTCTCTTTTCCGGCGAGGTTCTTCAAATTTTCTGACATTTTTTTTTATAATAAATAATATTTTTTTTAAGAATTATTGAAAAAATAAATAATTAATTGTTGGATTTAAAAAAAAAAGCGAAGGTTCCCAGCGGAGAGGAAGATACTCTTAGACGAGACCTCTCTAACACTTGAAAAGTATATTCCTTCGCATATTTAATTATGGCCGATTCAAACAACGCTTCAGACTTTTCCTCTTTTGTTGCGTTTAGAACCCTTTTGGCCATATTCCTCCCGATCTATTATTTTCTTTTTTTTATTTATTATTTTATTTATTTGAGATTTTTAGTTTTTCCACAATTTACCAGAAAATAACTTTTTTGTTTAAATATTTTAATTAGGATTTAAATTGCAAAAAAAAAAACATTTGATTTGGATCATAATAAAATGTACTCATTTATTGATATTATTTCACTCTAATTTTTGGCCTTACTTAAATCAATTTCACTCTAATTTTTGGCCGTACTTAAATCAATTTCAATCCAAAAATTAGAAGGAAATATTTAAATATTGAATTTGAAACTACTTGGATGTCAATATTTGTATTTGAGGTTTTTTGTTGTAATTATTCAATAAAATGTAATTTTTGGGGTTATTTTGACCTAGATGTATTGTTATTTCTGTCTAATTAATGATATTGAACGTGAAGTAAATTGTTCAAATTCTAACTAATTTTAAGATAATATATAATTACAACTATTTAATATAAAAATTAAAAATATATTATATTAATGGCTGTAATTCCATGACACTAATTATGGAAGAAATTTACTTTGATTAATACCATTTATAATAAATTGAATGTACTACTACAAATTAGATTATAATTTGATTTCGTAAAAGATTATCAGCCCATCCGGAGGAAGAAAACAACTCATATATCGCTTGTAGAACTGCTTTACCCGCTATAGAAAGTTGTTTTCTCCCATCTTTTGATACCAAACCGGATCTCGTAGATAGGCAAAACTAATTTTTTTGGAACAAAGGCATACTTTGCTTGTCCAAAATGTCTTTCAACACGCAAATATGCCTCAGTAGCTTTGCCGAGAATGAGGGTATCATCGGCAAAGCATAAACTAAACACCGTCGGAGGCACCGATGCATTGAAAATCGTTCCGTGCCATTGGTGCTTAAATCATTGCAATGAGTGCCTCAACACAATGTATTAATAAATACGGTGAGAGAGGGTTCCCATGTCGAAGGCCTCTCGAGGGTAAAACTTGGCCAAACTGCATACCATTAAATAAGAAAGAGAATGAGACTGTAGAGACACACAACATAATAAGCTCAATGAAACCGGACGGAATGCCAAAATAAGAAAGAATCTAATTCAAAAATAGCAAGAAAGAATCTTATTCAAAAATAGCCATTTTATCTGATCGTATGTGTTGCTAATGTCCAATTTAAGAGCCATGTAATTTGTTTTAACATTAGAGTTCAGCTTAATAAAATGATTGATCTCGAAAACTAGAAGAGTATTATCAGAAATTAAACGGTTAGGAACAAAGGCAAACTGAGTAGGAGAGATCAAATCATTTAACACCAATTTCAAACGATTGGCTAACACTTTAGACCCGAATTTATAAATAACATTGCAAGAGCTAATCGGTCTATAGTCTGTATTTTTTTCCGGATTCTTCAACTTTGGATTAAAAACAATAAAGGTGAAATTTAGATCAGAATGGAGTTTACGATAATTCAAAAAATCCAGCACACATGAAAGAACATCGGACCCTAGCAAATTCCAATATTTAGTAAAGAAAACAACATGATCCATCGGGGCCCGGCGATTTAAGAGGAGCCATTTGAGAAATAGCTCGGGTTACCTCATCCGAAGTGAAAGGTGTGGAAAGAAGTTGACTAGCTTCTCCGGTGATTCTGGTCTCAATACTTGCCAACACCTCATTCTATCTCTTCTCCGCTCGGATTCGTAGACTTGAAAACATGCTCGAAATACTCACTAATAATTTTCTCAATATCTTCAGGTTTTTCATGCCAAATACCCTCCGCATTTTAAATACGGTCCACCCTGTTCATACGGTTACGGATAGTTGCCTTGGAATGAAAGAATTTCGTATTTCTATCTCCTTCCTGAATCCACTGCACACGACTACGTTGGCGCCAATACAAATTTTCATCCTCGTACGCCCGTTCGAGCTGAACCCTTAGCACTCGTATGTCCTCTTTGCTACCTTTTGTTAGGTTGGCCATATTGAGATTTTGAATCCGTTTGTGGAGAGTCTCAATCTTCGGTTGTTTGCCAGTCAACTTCACTGGATAAGAGCAAGCCGACAATCATTATTTTTTCCTGATCAATGCCTCCATGGGATGTGCATCAATATTTTTTGTCCATTGTTGTTCAATAATCTGCTCGCAATCATCTCGTCGGAGCCATGTGGCTTCGAATCTAAAATGTCTCTTCCTCCTCGAATTACAGGTAGAAGCTGGAATGCTGAAAATTAATTTGATAGGAACATGGTCTGACCCCGCGTAGCTCAGGTGTTGAACACGGGCATTAGTGAACCTTGTAAGCCATTCGTTACTCGCACAAACCCTATTCAATCTGCACTGCACTATGTATGGAGCAGTCCTATTGTTTGACCAGGTGAACGGTGTGCCTTCGTACCCCAAATCAATCAAACCACACTCGTCTAAAGCCTTTAGAAACATCTCAATACGTGATGGTTGTCTTTGAGGTCCCCCGTCTTCTGTCAGAAACGAGGGCGACATTTCTACTCATAGAGAAATTGAAACACCGATGAAATCTCAACGGTTTATGCGTTGAGAAAGTGGGACAATCATGAGGTTTAACATTATTTTGGCAAAAAGATTTAGCGATCGATCTTATCAGTTACTCTAATAACCATATTGGTGCGGAGGTTAGTGAAGTTAACCACAATAGCAAATGGAGAGTAACGGGGTTTTATGGATTTCCATAGCATAGTCAACGACAACTGTCTTGGAATATGCTTCGCAACTTACGTCGACACCACCGGGACGTGCCGTGGCTGATAGGGGGTGATTTGAATGAGATACTCAGTAATGTTGGATGGTTAATCAAGCTAAGTGATAAACACAAAATAAATATATGAAATTAGGAGGATACATACCCACGTAGATATGCCAAATATCGGATGTTAGAAGCATCCACGTGATGGTGTACTATTATATAAATTGTTACCATATATACTATCAATTATGTTAATGTTCACCCTCCACTATTAATTTGCATCACTTTACTACAATATCTTCATAGAACAATATTTAAATTAGTATATAAACTTAAGAACAATGAATTAGGTTTCTTTGTTTTGTTGTATAACGACACTGTATAATATTATTGTTGTTGAAAATTGTACAATAAAGTCAGGATGGCCGAGTGGTCTAAGGCGCCAGACTCAAGTTCTGGTCTTCGAGAGAGGGCGTGGGTTCAAATCCCACTTCTGACAAATTGTTTTTTTATTTTTTTTAATTTATTTTATTATTACTAGTATTAATTTTTTTTTAAATTTGCTTCTCAATTAATATTACAACCAATATTCATATTAAACATTTTCCTCGTATCATTTTACACTACCTAAATTTTGAAACTGAAATCTTTTTTGCCTCATCCCTATTTGATTTTTCACCATGAACAACACAACAAAACACCATGTGACACCCCATTTGGACACACCCAAAAAAAACAAAAAAAATCGGCATCATTCAATTGTGGACTAAATCGCAATATATATGCATCGAACGCAAACTCTAATTGAGCACGAACATGCGATGAACTTGGTCTTGTCCATCTTTCAAACGCACAAAAGCTCATTTTCCAACATATTTTGTTCTCTATATATATTGATGTCTATGGTCCCCTACTCCGAGCCAAGAAACGTTCTTTGTGAAGTAGTTATCTTGTACTTCGATCTTTATATCATAATATTAGCTTATATTTCTTGTTTTTTACTATACA
Source organism: Erythranthe guttata (assembly GCF_056151865.1). NCBI lineage: Eukaryota > Viridiplantae > Streptophyta > Magnoliopsida > Lamiales > Phrymaceae > Erythranthe > Erythranthe guttata. Next base: position 13,787,043 of record NC_142546.1, on the reverse strand, counting down.
TTTACTTAAATATTGGCCTATTTTTTTCGTTTATATGGCGTATTAGACCACAAGTAAGCAAATGTGGATGATGTTTTGTCGCGAAAACGATAGAGCAACATTTAGCAACGACTGTCTCGGAGGGGTTGGTCCCCCCCCCACCCCCCGCCCCGCCGGCCCCCCCAAATTGTCTTGCTACATTCTAAAAGGATATGATATGCAACGAAAGACAAATAAATAGCACATAGAAACAAAAAAACAAAGTTGTGGTGTTTCCTACGGAACCTTTTGGTCTTATATCGTTTCTAACCAAATTTCACATTTGTAAGAACGTTCGAAAAGTTTGTCTCACTCATGTTTAATCTATTGTCCACACCTCTTAAGGACTCAAATATAAAATATAGGCAAGAACGAGCTGAAAACATCGAAGTACGTAAACGACGAAGAAGATAATGTTTAGTCAGAATCCTGCTAGATTAATATATGCTTTCGTGGAAGCAGCTTCACAAAATCGAATTGAATAACATTTGCCACAAAATAAAGTTAATATTTTTATTATTGCATTATCAATATAGAAGAAGATGTCAAGAGTGTCTTGTTATGTGGTACATTTCTTCAATCAAATTAATAGCTGAATTTAATACAATTATTTTTCCTGTGTTACTATATATTCTTCTTTCTTCTGTTCACCCTCTCAATTAATTTCCTGAAAAAAGAAAATTACATAAATAAAGATTAATCAAGATCTGAAAATTTAAAGAATTAAATAATGTAATTGAAGTAAAAAATAGTAAAAACTATATAGAAATTAATTAATCCCATAACATACCTATGGATTTTTTGCAGTAGAGAATAGCTTCCGTAATCGAATTCTCAGCATCATTATAACAATCATTATTAATACGAGACGGGCTAATATTTGGCGAACTCCTCCAACTTTTCACCTTTTCGATTCCGTCATAAAAATCGAAACTAGGTTTCGGTGAAACCTCCAGTGAATAAATATTGCTCCACTTTTCAAGCTCGAAAACTTTTCGATCAAGATCATCCACTCTACTATTTCCATTTCTGCACAACGGCTTAGTAACAAATTCATAGCACTTCTCCAAGATTCTCTTCGACGATTTTCTCCATTTTCCGAGCGAGTAATTACACCTTTTTTTCTCGGCAAGTTGAGGAATAGGAGATGGAGGAACAGAAATCGAAGTTTTTATAAACCCCTCTTCGAGTTTCGACCTTTCGATAGTATAAACCGGCATGATTTGACCGTGAGAGAAGATTTCATCGGCATGAACAAGACTATCGTCGTCCGATGTTATTACGGGAACATCGAAATCGAAATTGTTTTCTTTCTTATTGAGGAAATCATCATATGAAGTTGGTTGTTTGTCAATTAACCAACTGTATGAAAAACTTTCTGTGGCTAATTGTTTTGAGTTTTCCATTGTGATGAATAATAGAGAGAAAAGAAAAAAACTAAGTGTAGTTTGAGAAGATAAATGTGATGTACTATATATACACACACACACACGTACACTAAACTTAGGTTGAAATAATATATTTTTTCACTTTGACTATACAATATATATATACATATATGTATGTATATATGGTTGATGGATGCCCATGACAAGCTGAATTTTAATAGAAAGGTCAACGGAAGAAATTTGGACAAAATGTCAAAAACACATGTAATGTTGCATTTTATTCTAACAAAAATGGGGTGAGTTAGATACAAATATATATATATATATATATATATATGAGTGATTGAACAAGTAAACACGATGAACTCACTTAACATTGTATTTAAGATTAGCTTACATACTTATTTGTTATTTAAAAAAGAAGTATTATTTTTGTCAACACCTTACGCGCGCGTATTTTACACACATCCGTATGTATATTATACATATATGTAATTCAATAAATAATAGAAATGTAATAAGGGCATATATAGAGGTACTAGTTAGTACTTGCAATAAGAATAAGCCAAGAACCATGCTGCAGCATGCAGATAGTAAATTTTCGGACAAGTATATATATATATATATATATATATATAGCACAAGTTGTCAAGTACATGCTTCCATGTTCAAAGACTGCAGCTGATTATTAATCTTGAAACAAACACATATAAGTTAGGATATTATTACAAATACAGTTGTATTATACTTTGGTGCAAAATCCCTTCAAATTTTAAAATTTTCTTTCATATATTGGTTTTAGTTAAAACTTCAAATCTCACAAGAAATTTATGTTGGGTGCATCCAATTCAAATATGAAGGTGCAAATCGCCAATTAGTATTAATTACGGGGTGCAAAACACAATTTACCCAATCTAAATAACTTCAAACTAAACACAATCAATTATCCAATTAATAGTTATCTATATTGCCGGAAAATCGTTTGACAAAGTCAGGATGGCCGAGTGGTCTAAGGCGCCAGACTCAAGTTCTGGTCTTCGAGAGAGGGCGTGGGTTCAAATCCCACTTCTGACAAAATTGATTTTATTTTTTATTTTTTTTAATTAATTTGCTTCTAATTCTATCTTACTAAAAGTCTTTTGTCCTAATTACCCTTTCAATTTTTTCACATGGACAACAAGCACCATGCCATGCACGTGACACCAGCATTTTGGACAAACCATGAAAATAAGAACAAAAAATGGTCCCAAAATGAGTGTATATATATACATACATGCATGATGCATATCTCATCAAAATACCAGTTGCTCTGTTTTACTTCCTTACTACTATCGGCATCATTCGAATTTGGAATTAATCGCAATATATACGTAAATGCATTGAACGTAAACTTGGACACAAACATGTGAACTTAAACCAAACAGCGACGGTAAACACGAGTTGTTGTCCTTCTTGCAACTATATACAAAAGCTCAAAATCAGCATTTTCCGACATTTTTTGTTCTATATATACCGATGTCTCTGGTCCCCTAATCCTCGCTAAGAAACGTCTTTGTGAAGCTGTTGTTGGACTACTTAGAGATTATATTGTTCTTCTTTACGGTCAGCGCGAATATAACGACTATCTAACATTAGCTTAATTGTTCGGTATTTTACTATTTACTTCTTTTTAGTTTTGTAATTTTTTATTTTTTTTAATTGGGTAATTAGTGCAAATTCAGTATTTCACAGGGATGCCGTTTTCAATTAACTCTTATTTGATATTAATTATAGAAAATATAATAACATATCATTAACCTAAAATAAAACAACACTCAAAACCCTTATTCATCAACAATTCGAAGAACAATAAAAACACACTTTCGAGATTTCGTACGAAGAAAGAAAAAAAACGACAATATACGAGAGCATGCCCCTTGAGTGCCTAGCCTCTTGAGATGGAGTTTGATGAAATCCTCGGGTGGAAACGGTGTTTTTTTGTAGGTCAAAGAACAAAAGCACACACTTTGATTTTATCCGGAGCAACAAAAACGACTATGATCGCAACGTGCCCCTTGTCTAGGCGAAACGAGACTCTCAACGTACACTTGTTTCGTATAAAAAGGAGACCTGATTCTTGCAGGTTGATCAAGTTCCACTTGTGGAACCCGAGTACGTAAACTACTCTCATAGGAAAAAGAAGAATATAATCGATCTGAAGGAGAAATCCCGACCTTCGTCCAAGATTCTTCTACCCCATACTCTCTCATCACCCAAAGCTCACTTTCGTAACTAACACCGTCGGTACTGCTAAGACGCTTAAGCAGACAAGAAAGGCATCCATTTGTTTCCCCGAGTTTAAATTCTGTAAGAGACGACGACCCCCGCATATGTTCTGGTATCGGCACCTCTCCCACACTCTCGTGCACTAAATCATACGAAAAAATCGAAACATGCGGTGGGAGTGGGACCTGCCTGCTCACTGCAGCCCAATGCACATTACTGTTGGAAAGGGTTCCTATCGTGTTGTAAAGATAGTGGTAATTATTCCTCAACTCATGCGAAGATTTATAACTGCAATGGCCATCGTCGTTGTACGGCCTGATGAGGTGTATTCGAGCGTCCCCCCAATTTTGAGTCCCTAGAAGGATCTTGTACTCGTCGTTGTGTCGTCCGAACCAGAAGCATCTGATATAACCGCGGGGTTTCGTTATCGGGATGCATGCATGCGAGCGAAGAGGTGGATTCCATATGTGAATGATTCCGTGCTCGTCGTTGAGCAAACACACTAAGCCGTCGTACGAACTGCCCGCGAACACCATGTTGGTGAAATTAGTGGTCGACTCCAGGTCATAGTTAGCGGCATCGGGTGGAGGGAATAAACGAGGGCACGCAACGAAGAAGGAGGATTTATTGAGAAGGATGGGTCTGTAAATTGAATTTTCGAGATGGAGTTTGATGAATTCTCGTCTGGAAATAAGGTGGTGCCACTCTTTGCAAACGCATTTGAATCTTAAAAGATCTTTCACACGGAGTCTCGACAGGGTTTCTGATAGTTCAACTGCGCCGCCACCTCCTTTCGTGCTTTCTTCTTCTTGTTCACTACAAAAAAAGATGTTTTAAATAACAAAACAAAGGTAACGATTGGATTATTCGTCACAAGAAATGATTTCTTGTAACGAAAGCCGGATATTGTCACGCAAAACTCAATTTCTGGTAACGAAACGAAAGATTTGTTACGAAAAGAGAATTTTCGTTACAAAAGGTTCAGTTTTCGGTAACAAGAGAAAAACGTAGTTACATAAAATAAATAATCGTTACCAAAAGAATTCTTTTTCGTGACAAAAAAATAACATTCATTACTAATAAGGGGATTTCATCGTTCTCACAAATACGATAGCAAGGGGAAAACCCAAACCCAGCCCAAAATTGCTCCCAGCCCTGACACCTTCCATTGATTTTTTTCGTTTCTTTGCAATTATTTTTCCAAATTTTGAGATCTCTGTCGATTATTTGATTCCCCGTCTCTGTAATTTTCGCAATTAGGTTTCGATTCTGTTCAAGCCAACCTCCGGCGAATCGTCTCAATTAGGTTTCGATTATGTTCAAACCAAGCCCCGACGAATTGTCTCCGGCCGCGAACAGCTCAAAATCGCCTTCGATCCGCTCCATTACCAGATTAGAACTGGTTTGCTCAAGGTATAATTCCAATCGGCGCGTTGTTTGATTTCTCCGCCTCTTTTCAATTATTTTAAAATTATTTCTCTTCCCTTTTCAATTATTTTAAAATTTCTGAAGTTCTCGTTGTTTGATTCTCCGTCTCTATAGTTCTTATAATAAGACTCCTGATTAATTTCTTGGTGGTCACAGTTCAGTGGAAATCAGTGAGCATACACGACAATTGGACCTCAAATATCTAAAATTTATGTTTCCAGGTTAGGTTTACAGGTTTATTTTATGGTTTAATAATATGTATATATGTGCATTCATAGAGATATTCAAATTCGGGATTTATTGTTGAAGGACTTGTCTGGAAAATAAAAAAAAATGTTGAAGTTCTCGTTGTTTGATTCGTGTTTCATTTTGGAATTCTGTTATTTATAATCCGGGAACTTGGCGGGGCAACGGCATGTTAAAATTTGTGTGAATTGGTTCGTTCTTTAATGGTATCTTCCGTTGTACCTTAAATGTGTTTGTGTTTTTCTCTTTACAGTTATTTATGGGATAAATAGAATTGGTTCGTTCTTTGTATTACAGTACTACATTATGTTTTCCATCATAAGGGCAATCTGGGTTTTGTATGTTTTACTTGGCATTTTACTCTTATTAGTATAAAGTTTTACTCTCATGTAGGCTTTCATATGCCGTCCATTATACGTGCAAGAGTAACGAAAATGAATCTTTGCATAATTCTTTATTTATATTCCTTTCCCTGGAGCCTATTTTATCTATTGCATGGATTCTGTATTAGTTGATTGTAAAGTTTTGCACGAGTTTGAGCTTTCGTTCGTCTTTTTGTTTGCATTTATATTTCAAATCAATTGCTAATAGAAAAGGAAGTTCTTCTATTATGCTATTACAACATTGTCTCTCAATTGATTAGCCTTTAAGCATTTCTCTGCCATTGCACAACTTGTAACACTAATTGTGTGGTTACTGCAGATTGAGATTATATACAACTTCGGGCTGAGGACAATGACTAAGTAGGGTCATCATCACTGAAAAATAACAAGAGGTCAGTAACTTGGAATTTTACAACTCTTTTCATTGTTTTCGTCTTTGCAAGGACTCAAAAAGGATATAATATTAAACTTGAATTCCAACGGAATAGTCTTGGAAATTTAAATGGATCAACATTGTTATGTGTTTGTTGGGTGATTATGCTTCTTGAGATATAGAATAATGTGCAAATCTTGTTCATCTGCGGTTACTTATTATTTCTATTAGCATTCATTACAGAACATATATATAAAACGGAGTTGATGTGAAGAAATACAAGGTGTACGAGAAGAGACGAAGGAGTTGATTATAATGTAAGTAAATATTGACATTCAATTATATGATCTCATGATAATATACATATTTTCCTAAATTTTATTTTGTTCTATGTATAGCGTTTATTCTTAAAATTGTTCATGTGTCTTGATGATTTAACAACATTAAACCATCTTGTATTTACAGTTTATTGGAGTAAATACGATAGACAGTGCGGTATGAAGTTTTAGAACTTAGCTTGAATTTTGATCATATTAGCCATACACTTTGAAATATATTGCTACATGTCATCTTATTTTACTTTTGAAACTTATATATTTTCTATTGAAAGATGTATTTTTTTTTTTTGCTAGTTGGGATATATTTTTTTTAATTGTATATATGATTTTTGAGGCAATTTATACAACTTTTTTTCAGGTTTACAAGCCATTATCGAAAACTATATGAAAATATAAATATAATAATAATAATAATAATAATAATAATAATAATAATAATAATAATAATAATAATAATAATAATAATAATTATAATAATAATAATAATAATAATAATAATAATAATAATAATAATTATTATTACTTATTGTCATAGTATTTGTGACAAAATTATGATTTATATAAGGCTAAAATAATATAATAATTATGGGCATTTGCGAGGACTGGTTTGTCATAATAAGTATTTGTGACAAATTTTATTACTAAAAATATATATCAAATAATATTCAAAATTTGACTATTGGTAACAAATGTTGTTTTTGTAATGACATAAAATAGTATTGGTAAGGATCATGTTGTTACCATAGATTACGATATTGTAACGAACCAACTTTAGTTACCAATGTATTGGTAACGATTACAAAAAACTTGTCACCAAAACTTTTAGCGTCGAGCTTTAGAGGACAATACAAAGGTAACAAATTCGTCGTTACTAAAAGTTTTAGTGACAAAAAAAGCACCTATTGTGACGAATATTTTCCTCACCAGAAGTGCATTTTAGTTACCAATGTATTGGTAACGATTACAAAAAACTTGTCACCAAAACTTTTAGCGTCGAGCTTTAGAGGACAATACAAAGGTAACAAATTCGTCGTTACTAAAAGTTTTAGTGACAAAAAAAGCACCTATTGTGACGAATATTTTCCTCACCAGAAGTGCATTTTCTTGTAGTGTGTTCTTCTCGAATTTTATTTTAACAGTATACATAAATCACTTTAAGAAAAAATAGAATTAGTGATACCATAACTGTGACACTGTTAAAAGTTGTCACTAAATACATATATTAAGTAACAATATTTATGTATCTGTCACTAATAATTCAATTTGTGGTTACTAATCCTTTTAGGTGAATATCGATCGACATACATCATACACAATTACAAACTTTTGATACATAAGTATATATATTACAGGAAAAAAAGATGTCGAAATCCAACGGATCAAAATCAAATTATTACACAGCAAACATCATCTTTTAACTTATTAGACCGCCTTGGCCGATCATGATCAAGCCATACTATAAAATTACAAAAAAAAAAAATTCTAATACAGAATTTATAAGTTTTTGTTCATATAGCACAAAAATAAATAAATAATAATAATCTAGTTTATTCAATTAGAAGTTAGAAGAACATAAGAAGAAATACGAACCAAAGTAAAAGATTCAGTAAATACTGCTTTCAGTAAGGACGACGAAGATCAGAGAGAGAGAGACAGAGAGAGAGAGAGATATTTTGTAAATAAACAGAGATAATTAAACTAACCCTAGAGAGACGTAGTGTCTAGTACGTGTTTACATAGTACGATACTTTGGTAAAAGACTTAATTAGGTCTCAAATTACGAATTACGGTAATAATTTTTTAATTAGAGGAAAATAAAATATAAAGGAGAGAGGAAAAGAAAAACAAGTCATTATGGGAGGGACTTTCTCCACGTACCCTCGGTGTGGTATTAGGGTTTGCATGGGATGCAAGTGGCTTATTTACTCCACGAGACTCGGGTTAGAGCATCTCCAACAACATGATGTATGTCTATAATTTACATCTTTTACATATTTTAAACCAAAAGTGACATCTCCAACAACAAAATGGGAAAAGGCAAAAGTTTTTACATTTTATCTTTGCATATCTAAATTTGAGAAACCAAAACCACAATTTGACAAATTGTGTAAGAATAAACAATAATAAAAATTCCATCAGTGCTAGTTTTTATATATTAAATACAATAATTATTTTGCTATTATTCACATATATGTTTCCATGTATGATTTTTATTTATAAAATAAAGAGTGTTTAGTTTTTTTTTTTTTTTTAATATATGTATATATAACATTAAATTATCCTTTGCAATATATTTTTATTCACATATATGTTTCCATGTATGTTTTTAATTTTTTTTTTAATATATGTATATACATATATCTATATGTATGTATGTGAAATTAAAATTATAATTGTTAAATAATTCAAAACTATTTTTTTTGTAAAATAATAAAATATGATAATTGTGTAAAATATAAATAATGTTGTTGGAGTGTGATGTTAAAAGTGGTGTTGCATGACACTGTTCGTCTCTTAAATTATAGATATAGACAACCGATTTTTAAACAACTGTTGGAGATGGCCTTATAATTATCAGATCACGACGAAGGATTAGTGATCTAGGGTTCGAATCCTACCCGCTTCTACTTTTCAATTTGAAAAGAATTTGGATATTGCTCTAATAAAAATTATAATTAAAAAAAAAAGAAAATCAATAAATTCAATGTAACACGTATAATGGTCAAATTAGGAAAATACTACACTCGGTGAAGACTACTGGGTAAATTTGCTCTATAAATATATGGTCCTGACTATATGCAATACTAATTTCAATAGTGCAAGAATAAATTAAATTTTTTCAATGTATAAATACTATAATACCCTTGCTTGTTAAAAAAAAAAGAAAAAATCAAATGTGCAAAACCAAAAAGTCAAAACCACAAAAAATCCTATCACAAAATTACAAGACCAACTCTCATCTTCTCCATCTTCCAAAATCCACAAAACTTTTCTCCTTCCTCCTCCATAAACCCACAAAACCTAAACATTCAAAATCATCAAAACTCAACAAATCTTATAAAGATGGCAAATATGGAGGCAAAAGACATCAAAATAGAAGATTTTACGGTGGAAGAACCTAAGAATGAATGCATTTATGTGTTTTTTAGCTAGGATATCGTTTTCCAAAAAAAATAGCGCACATACGCATTCGACATGTACATTTTGATAGGTAAAAATCGATACTGAGATGTCAATTTTGTAGTAGCAAATTCGACATTTCACAATGTCGACTTTTCTGCTGTAAACTCGACATCTCGGTGTCGGTTTTTACCTAACAAATTTGACATATTGTTGAACAAAATTCGGTTTTTACCACTTCAAATTTATTTATTTTTCATTTTTTTAGGTTGAACAAAATGAAGAATTAGTATTTTTAAAGCGTTGTTGGGCGGGTTTAGGTCGCTCATAATTGTGAGCGACGAGGCTGGCGGCGGTGATCGGTCATGAGGAGCTTGAAGTGCGGAGCTTGGGCGGCGTTGTTGTGGCTGTGGTGGCGGGAAGGGGTTCACAGGGGGTGGGTTTTCTTTTTTTGTTTTCTTTTAATTTTTTTTTGTATTACTTGTTATTTGGTCTTGCATGAGCAAACAAAAGTCAATTTTCATTTATGGGTATATTTGTCATTTTATTTTAATAAAAAAAATATTTTGGAATCTTTCTTTAATTTGGTTTTGCACAAGTGAAATCCGTATTGCATATATCCGCAGCCTAAATATATATACATACATACTCATTAAGTACACTTATACATGAGTATGTTTTATTATATGTAGATCAATAGTTTATAATCACTCGATATATTTCACTTGGTGTAACATCTACAAAACCTTATTTACATATGTGGGTTGGACAAATTCTTAAGCGGAAGTTAGTGTCACATACAAATGTGTGTTGTTTAATTTGATTTTATATTCCTAAAAAAATATTTTATAATTTCAATTTTACAAAAAAAAAAAATAAAAAAAAAATAGATAATATAAACCAACGTTAAATTAGGCTAAATTTCCTCGTTTGAGCAATTCTCTCTAAAAGTTGCTTATATATAATCTCTCTCTAGAAATCATCTAAAGATCACTCTTTCTATCCAGAGGCAATCTTTCGCCGTTGTGGTCGCCGAAGAGGTTTTCTAATTTATGTTTCATCTTTTTAATAATTTTTTTGTGTAACTATATATGTACGACGATGGGAATTAGATGCTACATGTGGTTATTTACACTGGTGAATTTGACTGTAGATTTAATTAAGTAACTACCCCTAACCACACATATACAAAATTTGACTGTAGAATTAATTAAGTAACTACCCCTAATCACACATATACATAGGTGTGTCAGGTGTGTGATTATGTATTTATGTGTAGATATACGGTTCGAATCTACCCAGCGTAAATAACCAGGTGTAGCATCTAATTTCCCGTATGATAATGATAACTTTTGATGGTGTCACAATTGAGATCTCACTAATATAATTAATGTCATCATCTTTTATTGTAGTGATGGAGCAATTAAATATAGATCTCTTGTCCGAAATCCTTTCGAGACTCCGTGTGAAACACTTGATCAAGCTCAAGTCCGTCTGCAAATCGTGGCAAAACCTTATTTCCGACGAATACTTCATCAAACTCCATCTCAAAAAGTCTCGATCCCGGTTCACCCCTCTTAAAAATGAATACTTCATTCCGTGTCCCCGTTTATTACCCCCTCCCGACGAACACGGTTTGTTCGCATGTTGCCCGAGCGAGTCCAAAATGGTACTATTGGGCAGTTCAATTGACGGCTTAGTGTGTCTATTCAATCGCAAATTTGGAATCATTCATATATGGAATCCATCTATCCGTTCGTCTGCATGCATCCCTATAAAGAAACCCGACGACAAAATCGAGTGGTTTTGGTTCGGTTTGCACGACAATGTGTACAAGATCCTTCTAGCAACTTCTCACCAAATCCACCTCATCAGGCCGTACGCCGAATATTACACCTATAAACCGACACGCGAGTTTGTGCAACACTCCCGTTAATGGTGGGATGGGAACCCTTTTCAACGGCAATGTGCATTGGCCCGTTCACGAAAATCGCGCGCGGGCCCCGTACCGTTATTTTACTATTTTGTCCTATGGTTTAATTCGCGAGACTTTGGGAGAGATTCCCGTACCTTCGATTATCCAAGAGCACATTATAGCTGTCGATCTTGGAGAAATAGACGGGTGCCTTTCTTGCCTAGTTTTGCGACTTACAAACACGAGAGGTGCTCGAAGGGAAAACGAATACGATATTTGGTCAGTGAAAGAGTATGGGGTCGCAAAATCTTGGGTTAAGCTCATGAATGTAAGTGAACGCACATATTCGTATCACCGATATTAAGTGCGAAAAGAGGAAGTAGAGGAAGATCGTGCGGGAATAAAGTCTCCATTGTATGGTAAACAGCAAAAAGAGGAAGTAGAGGAAGATCATGCGGGAATAAAGTCTCTTTTGTATGGTAAACAAGTGTATGTTGAGAGTCTCGTCTCGCCGAGACAAGGCGAATGCTGTTGTAGTCATTTTTGTTGTTGTAGGTAAACTCAAGTGTGTGTTTGTGTTCTTGGAGTTGCTGTTGACTAATTATTTATTTTTATTTTTATTTTTATTTTTATTTTCATATTAATTTGTTAATGACCACTTCATTGAATTCAGTAAACAGGGGAAAAAGAAAAACAAAAAATAAAGACAAATGCTATCTTAAAAGACAAAATAAACGAAAAATGAGTGATTGCCATGAGAAACAAATGTCTAAAATCAACAGGGATTTATGTGTGCCTAAACGGAAAGTAAATACTCAACGAGAAAACTCGGACAAATACTTAACCAACACAAGTCTAAATTTATTTCGTACAATTTCTGCGTAAATTGTAGCGGGACGGTATGAGGTAGGACTATGAACGTGGAGAATCTCTCTTATGCAAAACCAACATCCTCTTGAAGCCAATCTCTGTACCATCATTTTCTCCAAGATAGTGAGCACCTCTCTCAACAAGCAATTGGAGGTTGTACTCCACGGACTTGTTACCAATCCAATTCTCAGCTGCATAGTTGTCCGGGGCAATAGCAAAGGCCCTACCCGTGCCTAGACACGAGAGGACCGAGCATGCCATCAAACTATCGGCTGCCCCGATTGCAATCTAATTAAGCAAAAGAAAAAAAACTAATTTAGCTATTTGATAAATAAATAAATAATAATAGTAAAACTAATTTAGCTATTTGATAAATAAATAAATAATAATAGTAATTTACTTTGGATAGCATATTCACCAAAAAACTAATTTAGCTATTTGATAAATAAATAAATAAATAATAATAGTAAAACTAATTTAGCTATTTGATAAATAAATAAATAAATAATAATAGTAATTTACCTTGGATAGCATATTGACCGAGAGTGGCGCCATGAGCATCATGTCGGCCCACTTGATGAGCGTGTTGTACAACGGTTCTGCATTTTTATCGAAGCCTCTCCACTCATCATCCTCAGTGTAAATGTCAATCTTTAACCTCGCCATTTCCACCTTATTCAAGAAAATGTGAGCAGACTTCGTGCACAGGACTTTGATTTCGGCTAGCGTAAACACGGCCACGGGCCGGTTCGGGCCGGTTCACACTGGTTCACGGTTCACATTTTTTCGGAACCGGAACCGGCCCGTAGTATGGGCGGTTCAGCGGGCCGGGTCGGCCCGCCGGTTCGGGCCGGTTCCGGGTCGGCCCGGAAATTTTGAATTATTTTTTTTTTTTTGAAATATTTTATGAATAAGTAAATTAAAAGAAGTACTTTTAAATATAAAAATGAAAAGGAAATAAATGAAAAGACTTGAACTTAATTTTAAATTCAAAATTTTAAAGATTTCGAATTTAAAATGATTTTTTGAAATATTTTATGAATAAGTAAATTAAAAGAAGTACTTTTAAATAGAAAAAGGAAAAGGAAATAAAATGGGGGGGGGGGGGGGGGGGGGGGAATCAAAAAAAAAAATAACGGCCGGTTTACCCGGGCCGGTTCACTAGCCGTTATTTGCTTTTTTTTTGAATTTTTTTGAATTTTTTTTTTTTTTAAATCCGGGTGAACCGTCGGGCCGGCCCGGCGGTTCACGGTTCACCATTTCTCAGAACCGGGCCCGTCCCGGATAGGACGGGCCGGTTCACGGGTCCGGGCCGGTTTGGGCCGTCCACGGGCCGGTTCCGGGCCCAAAACCGGCCCGTGGCCGTGTCTAGGCTAGCGGACTGAGGAGATTGATAAGCTCGTGGGTATGAGCTGCCACTGAAGTGCCACAAACACCAAGCAAAAAATCACAAAAACCACAATTTGAATCTTGTTATTACAAGTCAACTTGAAAGGAGAATATAGAACATATTCGAATATGACTACAATCATATTCAACAATAGTCATATTCGAAAAATACATAAATACAAAAAATAATAAAAAATCATTAATATGTATATATATATATATATATATATATATATATATATATATATATATATATATATATATATATATATATATATCGACTCCACTAACTCAAGTATGATGATGGTCTCTCTCTCTCTCTCTAATATTTAAACACACACAGTCACAAGGAGAAAACCTTACATACCAAAAGCATCTTGAGTTGTTGAGAAGCTTCCAAGAATACGAACACAGAAAGTAGCAAAAAAAATTCGAATAGTCACATTCGAACCAGACTATAATCACGTTGATGTTGCTGCTTCAGATCTGGAGAGAGAAAAAAAGAAAAAAATCGAAAATAACGAAAGGAAGGTGGTGTGATGTGTAGGAGGCGACAACATGAGTTTTTTGGGAGGTTTGACACCGTAGCAAGTCTTGACGACACAACTCTAGACGGCGGCTGTGATCTCGGTGGTTGGGTGAGTGGATAATGGCGGTGATGTGAAAATGAGGGAGGAGGGCGGCGACGCTGGTGTAAATCTCAAATGCGAGCGGCAGCGGCAGATCTGCAAAGAAGAATACGAAAAAAAAAAGAAGAGAAAATAGAGATTACGAGAGAACATAGAGAGTTTCACGTGAGAGAGAGAACGGCAAAGAAAAAGGGAAAAAAATTGTTGTTAAGGGTAATTATGTCTTATCCTATCTTAATAAGGGGAGGGGGTCTCACTAATTAAGATTGAGATATGAGTGTGAGAAAAAGTCTGAAAAGTCAAATGGATTTTTTACATAATATTTTCCATTTTAGGGGGGGATTGCATAATTTAAAAAAATCCGGTATTGCATGGTCTATAAGATACTACACTCGGTGAAGAATATTGGGTAAATTTGCACCATAAATATATGGCCGCGACTATATGCAATACTAATTTTAATAGTACAAGAATAAATTTTTTTTTTCAATGTATAAATACTATAATACCCTTACTTGTTAAAAAAAATAGAAAAATCAAAATGTGCAAAACCAAAACTCAAAATCACAAAATCACAAGACCAACTCTCATCTTCTTCATTTTTCAAAACCCACAAAACCTTTCTCATTCCTCCATATACCCCCAAAACCTAAACATTCAAAATCATCAAAACTCAATAAATATAATAAAGATGGCAAATATGGAGGCAGAAGACATCAAAATAGAAAATTTTACGGTGGAACAACCCAAAAAGGTACGCATTTATATGTTTTTTTTAGCTAGAACATCGTTTTTCTAAAAAAAATCCCACACAGATGCGGTCGACATGTACATGTCGAATTTGATAGGTAAAAGTCGATTCTTAGATGTCGATTTTGTAATAGCAAATTCCACATTTCACAATGTCGACTTTTCTGCTATAAACTCGACATCTCAGTGTCGATTTTTACCTAACAAATTCGACATATTGTTGATGTCGAATTTTTTGGGTCTTTTTTTCGACGCTTAAGTATTGATTCTAGCTAGTTTTTCGACACCTTGATATCAATTTTTACCACTTTCAAATTTAATTTTTTTCCTCTTTTTTTTTGAAGGTTGAACAAAATGAGGAATTAGTATTTTGAAAGCATAGTTGGGCGGGTTTAGCTTGCTCATAATTGTGAGCAACGAGGCTGGCGGCGTTTGACGGTGAGGAGCTTGAGGCGCGGAGCTTGGGCGACGCTATGGGGTGGGTTTTCTCTTTTTTTAATTGTATGTTTTCTTTTAATATTTTTTTTTTCATTATTTGTTATTTGGTCTTGCATGAGCAAACAAAGCCAATTTAATTTTTGGGTATATTTGTCATTTTATCTTAATAAAATAAGATATTTTGGAATCTTTATTTAATTTGGTCTTGCACAAGTGAAATTCGTATTGCACATATCCGCAGCCTAAATATATACATATATTTATTCACTAAGTACACTTAAACATGAGCATGTGTTATTATATGTAGATCAATGGTTTATGATCACTCGATATATTTCTGTTGGTGTAGCATCTACAAAACCTTATTTACATTTGCGAGTTGGACAAATTCTTAAGCAGAAAGTTAGTGTTACATACAAATGCTTGTCCTTTAATTTGATTTTATATTCCTAAAAAAAATGATTTAATAATTTCAATTTTATAAAAGAAAAATTAAAAAAATAGATAATATAAACCAACGTTAAATTAGGCTAAATTTCCTCGTTTGAGCAATTCTCTCTCCAATTGGAACAATATCTTCATTGGAAAATTAGATTGGATATATAATCTCTCTCTCTAGAAGTCATCTAAAGATCACTAGGGTTAGTAATTACTCTCTCTCTCCAGAGGCAATCTCTCGCCGTTGTGGTCGCCGAAGAGGTTTTCTAATTTATTTTTCATTTTTTTAATAATCTTTTTATGTAATTATATATGTATGACGAGGGAAATTAGATACTACAACTGGTTATTTACATTGGGTGGATTTGAACAGTAGATTTAATTAAGTAACTACCCATTAACTACACATATACATCGATGTGTGTGATTATGTGTAGATATACGGATCGAATTATTTTTTTATTTTTTTGAGTAATTTAAGTCATTACAAGGGGAAGTAGGGGAGGGGGACTCGAACCCTAGACCTTTTACCCAATTGGTAAGGTTATGTACCAACTCTCCTAATGAGGGTTGGTGATATACGGATCGAATTTACCCAGCGTAAATAACCAGGTGTAGCATATAATTTCCCTTATGATGATAACTTTTTGATGGTGTCACAATTGGGATGTCACTAATATAATTACTGACCATCTTTTTATTGTAGTGATGGAGCAATTAAATATAGATCTCTTGTCCGAAATCCTTTCGAGACTCCGTGTGAAACACTTGATCAAGCTCAAGTCCGTCTGCAAATCGTGGCAAAACCTTATTTCCGACGAATACTTCATCAAACTCCATCTCAAAAAGTCTCGATCCCGGTTCACCCCTCTTAAAAATGAATACTTCATTCCGTGTCCCCGTTTATTACCCCCTCCCGACGAACACGGTTTGTTCGCCTGTTGTCCGAGCGAGTCCACAATGGTACTATTGGGCAGTTCAATTGACGGCTTAGTGTGTCTATTCAATCGCAAATTTGGAATCATTCATATATGGAATCCATCTATCCGTTCGTCTGCATGCATCCCTATAAAGAAACCCGATGACAAAATCGAGTGGTTTTGGTTCGGTTTGCACGACAATGTGTACAAGATCCTTCTAGCAACTTCTCACCAAATCCACCTCATCAGGCCGTACGCCGACTATTACACCTATAAACCGACACGCGAGTTTGTGCAACACTACACTCCCGTGAATGGTGGGATGGGTACCCTTTTCAACGGCAATGTGCATTGGCCCGTTCACGAAAATCGCGAGCGGGCCCCATACCGTTATTTTAGTATTTTGTCCTATGGTTTAATTCGCGAGACTTTGGGAGAGATTCCCGTACCTCCGATTATCCAAGAGCACATTATAGCCGTCGATCTTGGAGAAATAGACGGGTGCCTTTCTTGCCTAGTTTTGCGACTTACAAACACGAGAGGTGCTCCAAGGGAAAACGAATACGAGATTTGGTCAATGAAAGAGTATGGGGTGGCAAAATCTTGGGTTAAGCTCATGAATGTAAGTGAACGCACATATTCGTATCACCGATATTGCGTGCGAAAAGAGGAAGTAGAGGAAGATCAAGCGAGAATAAAGTCTCCTTTGTATGGTAAACAAGTGTATGTTGAGAGTCTCGTCTCGCCGAGACAAGGCGAATGGTGTCGTAGTCGTTTTTGTTGTTGTAGGTAAACTCAAGTGTGTGTTTGTGTTCTTGGAGTTGCTGTTGACTAATTATTTATTTTTATTTTTATTTTTAATTTTATTTTCATATCAATTTGTTAATGACTACTTCATTCAATTCAGTAAACAGGGGAAAAAGAAAAACAAAAAATAAAGACAAATGCTATCTTAAAAGACAAAATAAACGAAAAATGAGTGATTGCCATGAGAAACAAATGTCTAAAATCAACATGGATTTATGTGTGCTTAAAAGGAAAGTAAATACTCAACGAGAAAACCCGGACAAATACTCAACCAACACAAGTCTATATTTATTTCGTGCATAAACGGTTGTAATCGATCGGCTGCAAAACGATTTCTAGACTGGTTCTGCGTTAATTGTAGCGGGACGGCATGTTGTAATCGATCGGCTGCAAAACGATTTCTAGACTGGTTCTGCGGTTGTACTCCACAGACTTGTTACCAATCCAATTCTCAGCTTCATAGCCCTCCGGGGCAATAGCAAATGCCCTGCCCGTGCCTAGACACGAGAGCACCGAGCATGCCATCAAAGTATCGGCTGCCCCGATTGCAATCTAATTAAGCAAAAGAAAAAACTAATTTAGCTATTTGATAAATAAATAAATAAATAATAGTAAAACTAATTTAGCTATTTGATAAATAAATAAATAAATAAATAATAGTAATTTACCTTGGATAGCATATTCACCGAGAGTGGTGCCACAAGCATCATGTCGGCCCACTTGATGAGCGTGCTGTACAACGGTTCTGCATTTTTATCGGAGCCTCTCCACTCATCACCCTCGGTGTAAATGTCAATCTTTAACCTCGCCATTTCCACCTTATTCAAGAAAATGTGAGCAGACTTCGTGCACAGAACTTTGATTTCGGCTAGAGGACTGAGGAGATTGATAAGCTTGTGGGTATGAGCTGCCACTGAAGTGCCACAAACACCAAGCAAAATTTTCACCTTTTGTGGGACAGACATCACACCTGTATTGGGTTCATTATACAAGTCAGGGTAATAATCTTATCAAGAAATTTACCAATATATGTATGCTTAAGAAAACAAATCTATTTTGAACCAAATTAATACAACAATATCTTTCTAAGGCTAATTAATATATTGCTATATCCCTGAGTACAAATTAAATTAAACCATTTCAAAACTACTCTGTTATCACTTTTCAGTCACACAATAAATTTGCAGATATATTCAAAGGAATTGGGGGGAAGCATTAATGGCAAAGTCCTAACAGAGAGTTGTATTACTTATTACGAAGAACTCGAACAAAGGTTTCAATCATTATATTGTAACAACAATTTAGTTACACAATTTGCAAAGAAAAGACAACATAACTCTACACATATTATTTAGCTTTCAAATAGGAATACACCCTCCCCATTAGTTTTCGCTAATCCAACATGGCAAGGTCGTGTATCGATCGATCGATCGATCTATAACTAGAAAATAAATGCAAGTCCCAAAGTAGTGTTCGAATCGATTAAACCACACACTGAGATCAGGGGTATAATTAAGTAGGCAAATAACTTGGAATCGCAAAAAGTAGTGCTTGTAATTAGCATTAGACTGATTGCCAGTTACGAACCAACACAAGGCTGTCGTGTCGTACGAAAATTAATAAGCAAATCAAATGTTATTCATATAATCTTAGAGTGTCAAATCATGAAATCATGCAATAAATTTGAATTCGTAGCAAAAAAACAAGTGGCATAAATGAAATCATGCATACAGAAGACCATAAATGGAATCCGTTGGGATCGAATGATTTGAACTTACGACACCGAAATTAAAAAACCAATCACATGTTCTGTAACACAACAATATTC